>NW_028259143.1:18127721-18430402 GCF_977971745.1 Zootermopsis nevadensis
CCATTATGGGGTCATCTGGACAACTGAGGGGTGTGGGGAAGAACGCCGAGAAGAGATCTTGCTACGTGATGACAATTTTCGCTCGCTCTGAGACGCCATCTTCACTTCTAAAATTCGTACTACATATCTGTCCAACCTCCCCCCCTTACTTAATCGATTTATCAGTACAAGTAGAACAGTAAAACTATGAACGTCTTCATTTCGTGATTTGTCCCATTCTCCTGGAAAGTTTTCTGTCTCAGGTCAAAATATTTTTCTCAATCTGTGTCAGTGGTCCTGTTAAAGAATGCTGCAGGAAATTAGACCGCTACTCTTCTCGGGCCTCGAACTGGTGCCCTTGTTTCAAGTACCTATTTTGAAAGTGCTAACACTCATCAGAGAATTTCGGACGAATGTATGCTTACCTTTCAAGCTCCTATATCACACTTATTGTAATAAGTTTAGCATTTATTTTGACAATATTTTGCACTTGGTCTAGCCCACGTCGACCTGACGCATTAAAGCAACGCCGTCCCTTCTCATAATTCATTTTCCGGTCACATTTTTAAAAATGTCTATAATAAATTTAAGTAATATATAAGAAGTAGCTAAAAATTATTCCTTCTCCAGCTTCAATCTTCTCACCACCTCCTCCTTATTTCAGCACCGAATTACCCGAACAACGTAGAGTGCAAAGATTCCAGGGCGCTCGCCAGGACTCGTCTTTTCGCGTTCCTCAACAGCCGGCTGCAGGAGCCATCGACTTTTTTCAACATCCAGGAAATTACCCGGCTGGGGATTCCCCACTCAGCCACCTGCACCGCAGAAACGGACGTAGGTGGTCACATAGTAGACCACCTGTTATTGTCGACCGTATTCTACCAGAATTGGTATGTGTCACGAAATTTAGATAGAATTTTGTGAAAATCTGTTCTGACGTACTCGAGGTCTAGAAGGCAAGACACTACTTCAGAGTCCTAACTATGGATGGCAGGATAACATTCAAATTAAACTTAAATAAACAGAATATGAAAACGCGGCAATGCGCCTTCGGGTTTCAAAACTAGTGCAGAACTTGATCAGCCGAGCGACTATCAATTTCTGAGGGGGTGTACTCCACGGAGTTCGGTGGAGCGGCTGAAACGTCGGGACCGAAGACAGACGGAAGGAAATTATTAGCGAGAGAGGGTCGTTTCTTCGATAAACGAACGGCTTGTGTTCTCTCACCTTGTATTGATCGGCCTTGCCGACTGCAGAAGACAAGTGGGAGTACGAGGCTTTCGACTGTCGTGCCACGCGGGTCTGCATTATCCTTTTCCACGCAAAGTGCCTCCACTTCTTCTCCTTCAGGATGCGATTTTCACGTAAATCCGTTTTGCGCTCCCAGGAGTTCCCGCCTCCCTTTGTGCCGAACTCTCTTCTTCGTGAACACGTGACGAGGGTAAGACCCACGGGGAGTATGTGGAGAGGATCAGCGTAGCAAAGATACGAACCAGTGCGACAAACAGAGTGCTCGTTACGGGGCCGGCGTTCCACAACCCGCGTGCCGTGAGTTCCTACAACGAACTACATATTACCACTTTATAATTGCATAGTTTCTTTGGGAGGCGAAATTCTGTGGTGTGCCATCGAAAATTAAGGTGTGTGACGAAATGTTTCGCGACACTGCGGCTGGCTACTGCGTGGCACAGAAAACAGTGTGTGTCAACTCTACAGGGTCGAGGTTTAATCGGATGTGTCGTCAAATTAACTTTAATCTCCTGTCCTTCAGAAGAAACACGCACTCAGCGATTACGGGCTTATCCGTTCAGGCCACGCTTTCATGAGCTACTTAGTGTTAACGAAACAACATCCAGAGAGGCTGTTTCAGAATCTCTTAATGCTAAACATTATGTCAGGAATTTACATTAAGTGGCGCTAATATCGCTTCTACAAAAGCAGTTCGCATTGGAGCCATGTTGCCATTATTGATAGTAGGAAATTACAAAGTGCGATACGGTGACCTCTAGTGGGCGTGTTGTGCATTAACACCTCTCAGTTTCTCTGAACAACAGAAGCGAGAAAAGCAAAGGATCATGGTACCTTAAACTTACCCTTGGTCATAAAAGCGTGATCCATTTAAATTATTTTCGATTATTTTGTTAGAAACAAGAATCGAGAGACGAATATGGGTCTGAATTTTGTGTGGTGTTTCGTCTTCTCTCAGCGTATCCACCATAATCAGGGTTACAGCTTCTTCTGGATCGAAGGACGTAAGATTTTCCACCGCAGTACTTTGCATCAGCTAAGTGGTCATTCTCCAGCAGCGTCTGCCTTTCGACAATAAAGCCTTCATTTCAGCATAGTTGGCGGCCATCGGTATTCTGATCGCAACGAACCACAACCGCCATTGTGGCTTCCACTGTCGAGCTCCTGTGATGTCGTTCGCGCGGACTGGCCACAGAATAATTGTTTATATGCAGTGGATATTTGTCTAATTAGCGTCGACCAGAATCAAAGCTCGTGTTAGATCCTGTCCTCCTGAAACCCCGTTTTAAACGCAAGCAACATGAACACGGAAAGCAATTTGAAACAAAAGGAAACAGATGAAGGTTAATCAGTTACCATAGTTACTTGTTTAATTTACATTGTGTCACCAGTTGGCACTCCTGCTTCATATTTCATAGGTCTCGGGTTCAAACCTGGTCCAAAGATCAATTAGCGTGTTTGAGGTTCTTCGTTGTTTTCATTAGCCGCTCCCTGCAAGTGTTAAGACGGTATTGAAAATAGGCTACGACCACTTCCTTCCACGTCTTTCCCAGTACATCTCAAACAAATTACCCTACAATAGACGCCACATAACCAGTGCAAATGAAGACGCATCTTTGAACAGGCTGTGTAAAGTGATGAGTTTTTGTGGAACCAAATGGAACAGGCCTACCCAAGAGGTGCCAGGGTCAAATCCCGACCCAGCATACGGCTATCCTGGTTGAGATTTTCACAGTCCTGATGGAAAAATTCATAAACAGTGCACTAAACAGACCACAACCATCCTTTCTCAAATTACCGCTTACAAATATTTTACATCAAATGTCGAAGAACGTAGGTAAATAAAAAAAGTGTTTTAAAGGGCAACCCAAGAATGTAACAACCATCTGCAAGGGCAAAGGACTAGAAGGGAAAGGTCTATGAGCACATGGGACAGACTTCAGTACATGATCGACTACGTTCTAGCTGGCTGCCAGCGAGGATTCGGAACGTCTGGAGGGAAATGCAATTGTTCGAGGCCTCCAAAGAAACAGCTGTGACAGACAGAAATCGAGGGAGGAGACCTCAGAAATACTAATGTAAAGCGAACTGATCTTTAGATCTATAACAGCTAAAGGGAAGGGAATTCAGACCCACAGTCAGAATTAATGCACAGTGCAGCATTTAAGGAATGGATTTGTGTAATCGTGTTGAGATACGGGGAATAACACCAGAAATAATTAAATAGTAAACAAGTAGTTTTGAAATGCTGGAAAGTCAGCAAGAATCAACTGATTCAACAAAGTTTCCATTTCATCGCCAACAAACACAACGGTGATCGACTATAACCATCGCAAATCTCCGTAAAATAAATCAGTTCTTTGCACACGTTGAAAATTTCGTGTCCCTCAGTGATCTTCATGTGTAGTTATTCAGGTATAACACCAGTGGCAGAGATAATTAACAGGGAGACTGTTCTAATCATGCGTTACGTTGTGTCCTGTGTATCGGAATCATCGGAAAACATTTTAATTAATATCTGCGAATCTTAACGCGAAGTAGCAACCGAAGTGAACATCATCTTACAGTAATGAAGGCTGCATTTACAAAATAAAAGTCGAGCCTGTTAAGTGAAAAATTCAGACTAACAACAATCACAGACAAGAACATGGCGTCTTCACCTTCTGCTTACTCTATGTCAATCACTGCAGCGTTTGTTGGAAGTTGAACCGGCATTTTTACGGAGCGTAAAATCTGTGTGTAGCAAGTCACGTACTTGTCCAGTACTGGAAGGAAGTTAGATGACGTCTATGTTATGTTCTTGTATAGATCATAGAATTCTGAAGTTAAGGTAGGAAAGGAATGTATTTAAATTACATAATTAATTACTGTTCAGCAATTAATCTTATTTACTGACAATTATTTTTGTCCCAAATATCGTTTAAATAAAGAATAAATAAAGATTGTCAGAGAGTGTAAGGATTGTTTATTTTGATTGGTAGTCTAACGTTACAAAACAACATTTGTATCAGTGTTTCTTTAATACCAGAAATACCGAGTTCAGATGTTTAGTTAGTGTGGGTAAAAAGTTATATTCACTTTAGTTCCCTAATGGAAATATCTAAAAGAGAAATTAATATCGGAAATTCTTAATAACATTTTGTATTTTTTAACAGTACTGTGAGTAGTTCCTCCTCCGAAGTTACAAATCTTCTTCGCTCGAGCCCTTTCCATAAAGACTTGTTTTTTTAATTTTAAAGCAGTCTCCAACTACGCACGGCGTCAGTCCATTTATTGAACATCGTGTTTACAGTTCACATCTCGTGTTTTCATTAAGTATTTTACTTACTTTCGTACGCCTTAAACCCCGCGTAAGAATTTCTTTTCAGATGTCTGAAGTTGATTATATTTTCTGAGTCCACTAAGTAGTTTTATACACAAGGTCTATCCATTTCTATATAACATTTTATTCTAAGCATCTATCCAGTTTAATTTCCTGTTAATATCATGTAATATAATGTCTTACTTTATGTTTAGTTTATAATTGGTACGGCAGTTATGGTAATGAACCACTGTAATATGTACGCTACGTAATTCTGTCAAGAAGACGTAAAGGTTTTTGTAACTCATTATAAATCATTCTACTCCACAGCCTTCTCTAAGTCTTTGAGTCTTGTCTGTTTGAATTAACAGACGCGTTAGCAACAAAGGTACTTATGAGCTTTGCCACGTCTGTCTGTCCGCGTGTAATAACTCGAGAACTGCAGAACATATTTTCATGAGTAGTTTTTCTGAACTTAGTCGTCACATTGCAGTTCTGATTAAACCGGACAACAAAACGGATACTTCATGAAGACCTGAATGTGATTTTTCGTGGGCCTCTAGAGAACGGCGCTAAATATTTAGCAGAGCGAAAGACGTTTCGAACAAACGTTCCAATACGCTCGTGGTTTCAGAAACAATTGAACAGAAGTGATTTATATGCTGTCAGCTCATAACTGGAGAACCATTGGACTGATTTTATGAAGCTGTTTATTTTGGAAGGCTCTGCCCCATTTATGAGAAATCAAATACCTCCATTTACGAATTGAAAATCTAGAGGCAATACACGACCGTAATTATTAATCTGCATTTACGCTTCCAAAATAGTGCTTTATAAAGGATTCATGCGCTTTCTTGGGCCGTTCTAATTAAATGAGACAGCAAACATTTCCTCGTATACTGCGTTATTATTCAGAAGATCAAAGTATTTCGTGCAGCTGAACTTGAGAAGGGCCTATAGGCAGCTTATCGTATTTTCTCAATACATTTCTTTAAAATAAAACAAGGCGAATGATGTAGGACCTGCTTCTTACTGTGGCACTCACAAAGAGTGTGCATTTGTTACTGACGTAGAAGTTCGACTTCTTGACAAAAGAAAAGAAAAATTCACATAATTAAGGAGGCACATTTATCAAGATTTGAGGTTCCCATTGCTACGAATGTACGAGCCGATAAAAATGGCTGTATTTTGTGATGTAGCGCTGTGTAGTCTGAATTTACAGAACTGAACCCCATAAGGCAACCGTCTTTACGCCTCTGCTGTTCAATTTCCTAAAATCGGAAATAAGCTGGCGGATACACGAACTTTGTCGATAAAGGCACTTCTGTAGCTTAATACACTGAACCTGAAAGTGTGCGAGCTAAGATCATCGACGAAGATACACTTTTTAAGTGGTGTGTACAATAACATGGCGGCCGAGCGAAAATATTCATGTAGCTTGTTTGACGGCGATTTGTCTATGACTATTAGAGCAAGGTTTGTAATAACTCTTACGACTAATTCCTCTGATGCTGGTTTACATTTCAGCCCAGAAATGCTAGCAGTAGTCAACCAGTTGACATTATTTAATGACAAAACCGAATAGCAAAAGATACACATGCCATCGACCTGATAAATATAAAGTTGCGATTTTGAAAAATGTAAAATTATTCAACAGAGAAAAAAATAATTTATTTTTTGTCAAATAGAAATTGTTTTCTGTTCTCCTTACCAGTGGTTGTATGTAATTACTGCTAGTTAATATTATATTTGACAATTTCTTAGATCAACATTACAAAATGTTTAAGATACTTCATACATTTGACATTAAAAACCTATTAACGGTCAATCCAAAATAGCGTTATGATGCGTCAGCTGATGGAACTAATGCATGATTTATAATGTGAAGTTCATAAACAGATTAAATACGACCACTGGGGCCGAATCCTGTCGTCGTTAGGCTGCGATTGTGTATAAAACTGAATGAACTGCGTCTAGCATTGCCTGCGCTGATAACTTTGTAGATCCAGTAATCACATTAGGAAGGTTGTGTGATGTGTACCTTGTCGACACACGCAGGCTCTCTCTGTCGCGGTTACAGCCGACACATTACAGCGAAGTTAACTTACACGCTGTCTGTTTCTGGGGATTTAGCCGTAGGCTTTCCATTATCTCCGCCTTTACTAATCTCGTGTAACCTGCAGACACATTTACGCGTGGAAAGACCGTACAATTTCACGGGCGGAGATGGGGCAGTGACGTGGAGTTTCTTTTCAGTTCCGCTCTTGTGAGCACGTCCGTGGCTTGGCGTGGCGTGGCGTGCGTTCTGTCACGTGATGGGGCCCGCCTGTCCGGCTCCGGTAATTTCTACTTTTCATAACGAGTTCAGCGTGGCTGACACTGTCATATCCTTTTATCTTACCACTGCCCGGATCACTGTTTGTCCGCTTTGTTTACAGGGGGAAGTATGTTTAAACGCGCTGTCTAATAAGAAAGAATTGTGGCACTAAGCCAGTTTCACTTTTATCAGGACGTGGCTACTTCCTAACACACTTCGATGACAACGCGAATTCGCAGTCATGAATGTCCTAGTTTAAAGGACTTGCGAATGAGGGTGTGTTTACATAACGCGAATAACGGATTTTGACGAAACTTGTTATGTATGGCCATCACGTCACTCGAGGTCATTACACTAATTTTAATTACACATCATCAATGAAACCGCCACGGTGGTCTAGCGGTTAGAACGCTGGCCTTGTAATCCTGGGGTCTCGGGTTCGAATTTATAACTTGTGTTGGGCAAGGCCGTGGTCTAGGTAACACGGAGTTTTCCTCCGTGGCATCCCAACAATTACTCCATTCACACACAGAAGAAGGCAATGGCAAACCACTTCTGGATCATCTGCCAAGAACGTATATGAACAGGTCCCAGTCCGAGAAAAGGATGGAAGGATCCTGTTCATATGGACCTGTCGTCAGACAGAACACTAAATAAAAATAATAATCATCAATAAAACCGCCATGACTGGCCTACGAACGCCCAAAGTCGGAGAAACACCAGCCCTAGAGGCCTACTGAAATGTTACGTGCAGACTGAACTTCGAAATCTTTTGTTATACTAAATGGATGTTATAATTATTAATGTATTGGTTTCTGCTAGTTTCTCATATGGTCTTGTAGTATTTGGAAGAAAGTATAAGCAATGACGCATTTTCAGAACTTATTGCTTTATATCGGCCATGTGCGTGCTACAAGTTCCACCAATCTCATTTTCCTTCATTCGGTAGTCCAGTACGTAATATTTGATCAACAGCAAAATTATAAAGCGCCTCGTCGTGTAATTTCTCTCTCCTGCCGAAACGTCCGTTCTCTTAGGTCCAACAACTAACTATCTTTAACACTGCGTTTTCTGACACCATTAATACGACCTCTACTCTGAGGATGAGAGACAACCACACACATACACGATAACAGTTAAGATTAACTAACATTTTGAGGTTAAATTCTTGTAAAGGATAGGGGAAGACACAAAGTATTCCCGAATTATCTTTGATAAACTGCTACTTAAATGTAATTTGATTTATCGCTGCCATTCCCAAATATTAGCCAAATAATTAACAATGAAAGTGATGTAGATTATCCCAAATTTTGTATACCTCAGTTTCCTGTCTGCGCCTCAGTTGAAACAATTAAATGCCTAGAAGCCGCTGATGTATGAACATTTTTTTAAACACTTTTGGTTGTTAGGGTGATTAAAGCTCACGTTAAAGGCCAGGACATGTTTAAGGGGCAGTCGAGTGCAGCCGACAAGGGGTGTTCCTACAGCACTGGTGATTCTGCGTGGCACCACTGACTTCATGGATTCCATGGAACGACGTCGAGACAGAAAATGAAAGTAAGATTTTAATTCAGGTTCTTTGAAATCAGTTTTAAGAGAATTAGCGAAATATCTTACAGTTAGCGGGAATACAGGAGTTAAAATGGCACTAGAGTGTCAGCAAACCTGCAAACGACTGTACATTTTTCTATAAAACCGAAATGATAATCGATACTTTGGGACAGGAGTTTTCTTTCAGTGAGAGGAAAGCGATGTTGCCTACAAAATACAGCTTTTGTGTATTATAGCAACACAAAAAGTTGCTACCATTCAGTACAGCTTTCCCATTTCAGTTATAAAGCACGAAGAATAAGATATATATATATAAAATATAATTTTACCTAATATTTTGTATAGAGAAGAAAATTTCATGTTGAGAAAAGAACGTGGACTGGAGGTTTACCGCCGTGAAAGTACAAAAAGTCTGAAGCCATGGTACTTTTCCTAAGTACCATGGCCTCAGACAAAGAAACAGGACGTCGGAGAAAATTACGCAGACGTACTCTGCGATATTATTAAGGCTTAAGACAACAGCCGATGTTTATGCAAAGATTAAGTTGAACATTTTCCATCATCTCAGTTATGATACGATAGGCACAAAAGACGTTTCGGAGCTTGCCTTTACCCCCATCTTCGGAAGACTGACTGACGTAATATTAAAATAAAGTCATAAACCCGTCAGAGTAATCATAATCGATCACCTGCAGTCGTGAGGAGGCCAACTCCCAAAACGACGCGCGTATCAAATTAACCTCAGACAGCTGACAATGTGCAGTACAGTATCTTTACAGCTGAGAGATGACGAAGAACAGATTGTCCTGCGAATTTGTGGACTGATTTTTAGTGGTTGCGTTGGGTTCAATGGTGGGATTTTGTGAAAACAAAAGCTTCCGTCCCTTTAATGCAGGATACTTGTGGATCAAATGTCTATAAACTTGTAGAAAAACAAACAAGAAACATGTATTGACAGCATTGGAAACATTGCTTTGAACACAGCGTGTTACAACGGGTTACATGAATACCGGTATAATAATTCTGTTGAAATTCAACGGGGAATGATTTTTGCTGTATCTTAAGCTTTCATCCTTTGTCTCCCTCCATTCCTTCCTTCGTATTTTTTACATTCCCGTACCTCAGTAAATATTTAAACATTTCACGCAAACGAACGAAATTAGAAACAGAACTCGGTGACATTATTTTCGGTTCTCACCCGGGCGAGTATAAAGATGGCTGCCTTCTGGGTTCTTGCGCCGCTTAGTTTGGCAGAAGTTTATCGACGTTTCAGAGGTACGATTATTACATAATGCCCTGGTAATGGAAGCAGTAAGTACCTCTGAAACGTCGATAAACTTCTGCCAAGCTACACTGTGCAAGAACCCAGAAGGCAGCCATCTTAATATAGTATCCTGTAACATAAATATTCTTCCTCAGTTTCTACGGATTAGGCCCTGAGGCCGCGCCTGGAATCACAAATCATTCCTTTAGACGTTTAGTAGGGCTCTTGAAACTCGAGATGGGTACACAGCGAGACTCCACCTACAATGAGCAGCACTACACGGGGGGAAATGCTGGGAAAAAAAAATCCATGCCTCTTGCCTGTTTCGATTTCACGGTCCCAGCACTGGAGTGGCCAAAGGCGGCTGTAATATGAAAGATGTGAATCATCGCTCGAACCCTAGCGCTAAAGGAAAACGGAAATAATTGAAACATTATCCAGATATCGTAATTTAAAAAAAAATCTCCAAGAAGCCGACGCCCATTCGAATATCTTACCTGCCCGTGGAAGTGTTTTTAATCCCGACGACTTCAGAAATGAAGGGGCTAAGAAGTCCTGCTTATTTATAAAATTTAACGGTGTCTTCGAATGAATTTGGCACTGGGAATATAACAACTAATAAATCGAAATCACTTTGCAACGAGAACATTTTATCCAAACTGCTGGACACATTCCACATCGCGTCTCGCAGGATGTCCAGACTTCAGGCTTTTTTAACTACGGTGGACAATAAATTCATGCAAATCTCCGACTATACTTACCCCTCGATTTAAGAATTTCCGATTTATAAATTTTCGCTGTAAAGAAAGAACAAACCTTCGTCTGAGGCCCGTGCGATTGCTTCAGAAACAAACGCGGAGGAATACAGAACACGAAAAAAGCGAGGCTCAAGACCTAATCCCGAATAAGGAGATCATAGTCGCTACGAAGCCGTCTTTCGACGCAAAAGCGGATAATCCTGGTAACAACGCCTTCACTTTCTTTACTGAATCCTTAATTTTAACGATTACTTTTGAAAAAATTAAAAAAAACTTATCTTTTATTACCATCTGACTACTGGTTGATAGACCGGGGTTCGATCCCCGACAGGGGGGGGGGGGGGGGCATAGGATTTTTGACTCTGACCACTCACCCCATCTAGTGTCGAGGTTGAGAGTGAGAAGGAGCAAACCCCCTCTGCCCCTCAGCGCCTAAATTCTCATATCTATTCTGTAACTACAGTTACCTGTCGTAAAATGTAAACGTCTGATATAAAACTTCAGTAGCGCCTTACAGAGTTAAACAAATAATAATAATCACAAAAGTAATCCTGATTAATTTTTATGATTGTACAATCCTACTACGTGCCGGTAAAAATTTTGGATAACTTTTCTGGGAGTCAGAAAGTAGTCAGAATTTTTTTTTATTAAAATTAATGGGAATTTCATTTTCGATTTACGAAATTTCGCCTTATGAATAATTCGCATCTAACGAATTACGTTCGTAAAATGAGGGGTGGGTGAACATCGAAGCCAACTGAGCAATGCAGCATCCGTCAGGGAGGACACAAACAAAATTTATAAGCGACAGCCTACTTCACCCGGCTTAGTCCTATATACATGTAACGCAAATGTCGACCGAGACTCGGTGGCGCCAGCTAGCCCGGATCAAGCCGAAACGGCACATCGAGCTTTTCGACATTCGTGAGGAACACAGACCAGGAACAAGGACGGAAAGTGGCAAGCGTAGTTCATAACCACGTGACGGAGCTTAAATCTGAGGCCCCCACCCCCACGTATGGGCTCAGAGGAACTGTGCTCACTGTGTTGAACCGCGATTAAAGACGCTCTCCGGGTTCCCAACTCATAGGAGGCCAGCATGACACTTCCTCCGTGGACTCCTGAGCGCATCACAAATCGATTTCTGTCAAAATATCGGATGATTCTGTTATTCACTTACGATAAATATCGACACAACATCAGAATTCATAATGACTGTCTCTCTTAAATCGTGTTGTCCCGTTGGATCGCAAAATATCTCTCTATCCGAAGCCAGGTCCGGCGAACAACTACTGTGAATAATGTTTTCGTGCTTTTTCTCAGTCGTTCTAAGCCAATGATAGGATAATATCTCAAGACAGATGACGTCCGCTCTGTTGCACATCCGTTCGGATTCATAAAGCACTCTTACCATTCCATTTGACGCGTAACCTACGTAGTTGAATAATCGACGTTAAATAAATCAAATCATTTAATCAATAAATCAATGGACAAAAGATTAATTCTAAATATAAATCAGGCAGCTCGCTGTTGGTCTTCTACTGTCGAGCAAAACTTAAAATCGATTTTCTTCTTCAGTGAAATTAAGTCCCTTTTCGCGCATTACGGTACTTCGTCCCAGCACTTCACGCTGTTTACTCAGAGACAACTGGCAAACAGAGGTTATCAAGTAAGTAAACGTGCATCTGGAATTATCGTAAAATAAACCTCGCTTCGTCACATATATGAGTCCAGAAACCATAATCTGTTTCAATTTTGTCATAACATTTTTGTAAGGAACGTTCATTTCACACTCTTTGCCCGGGTTATCCGGACAGAGCCGACACACTGGAGAATTACACTGCCAAATATGTGTTTCAGCAAGATGGCTGGGATGCAAATTAACCACGTGCTTGCCTCGCCTAACGACGTAACATCGCCCTGTCTCTCGGCCCCGGGTTTTAACACTCCCACCCCGAGATTGACCTAGTCTTTATTAATCCACTCGGAGCCTTGGTTACGCGCTCAGTAACAAAGCTGTCTCTGAAAATAGTCATTATCAAGGAGATACAAACGAAATTCCAGTTAAGGTTCGTTCTTATTAATTATCTGAAAGTGAAAATGGTAACACAGCAACTGTAGATCTATCGATCGTAAGCCCGACTGTTGTTTTGGAGACTAGATCTGCCTAAGAGACCCACTACAGTAGGCACGCCCCTCTCCTACCTTCGCCTGATGACGGATACAGATCCAGTCTCCGAAACGTCGCGTGTTCTAAGAAATAACCAAGACGACGGACAATAGTCGCGCTTATTAAGATTTCTGAAGCATGCAACAAACATTCAAAGTCGCACTCTGCAGTGCAAACTTACGCGTTAACAATTACTGTGTTCCAACAACACGCACAACTGGACACGATCGTTTGCGCGTTATGAATTGTCCTCTAGAAATGAGAGCCGTGACAAGCTAACGGTCTCTTAGCTGGTCAGTGGACACAAACCTGAGGAATTTTTAAACATTCCGCACTGCCACGCCCAACACCTATTTCCATATTATATGTTTACATATTCAGAAGCTCTTCAATGCGTGCTACATGTTCGGCCCATCCCATCCACCGCGATTTGATCACATTAGTGGAACTTACAAAGTTCCTCATATGAACTTTCTAGAGGCTAGCGTAATTTCCTCTCTCGTCTGTGCAGCTAGGCCTAAATGTTGTAAAAACCTCAGTCTGCGTCGACTGTGAGCTTCTGGGTTGGGACGTCGTGTGGTTCTGTAGGCGGCTGAAGACCACCTACATGGTGTCACATTCAGAAGACCACATTCGACATCTTCACCACCGTGGGAACCTCAGATCTTGGGCACACCTAACCTCAATCCAAGCTCTTTCCTTATGGACAGACCGATGTTGTTATTACTTTTAAGAAAGAGAGGAAAAGAGAAAACCGCTGGCAGCGACATCTTATTTCTTTACTCCATCCGGTAATCAGAACCTCTGTAAAGCTGAAGGCGCTGGAAACCCAAGTATGACACGGAATTGAAAGAAGGAGAAATTATGACTCAGCTCGGCGAGCTGTGAATTTTCTGACTTCTTCAGTTGTTGGAATTTAATTTCCGGTCAATCCGGAGCAGAGGGTTTAAAGTGTCGGCTGCTGTCCTGACATGCACAGAAACCCGTGGAAATCACACACTGTCTTATGCCAGGTGACGTCAGAGTTATTATAAATGGCGAGAAAGGAGAACTAGGTGGTTTCTAGGGATCACGGAAATATAAATCGCACACACTCACAACAACTCTTTGCCAATCGCAAGGCACAACTCTCCTCACTCATCAAACCCGAAGTCTGAAAAAGGTTTATAGGAAAAGCCATCCATCCGCGCCTAAGGTATGTCCGAAAAGTGCCACGGCGCTGCTCCATCACTCATGAAATTAAATTCAAATCTATCGACCAGAACAAAACAGATGTGGCCAGTCGCCATGAAACAGCAGGTCAAGGCACGAAGCGTCTCAGAACAATGCATCATAAGACGCCACCATCAAGACCTCCGAGACGCGCCTGTTACAAACATTTTAAGCAGACTGGAAGCTTTTTGCACATGAGAGGTTCAGGGCGTCCTGAGGAAAACCATGTATTTTGATAAGCCTAAATTACACGTTTCATGGAAGACAGACAGAACGAACGAATCTGGGGATAAAAACACCCGCCTGCACATTGGAGACAGCCACAAAGTTAATGTGGGGTGTGGCCAGTTACATGAATGTCTGATCGCGCACACACAGCAATGAACTGAATATGCCGGAAAACTTTGTCTATCCGCAATTACAAGAACTGCAGCGTGCCATGTTCTTCCAGGAACACGGCACACATGTACACTGCGTTATTTAAGCATCATTTCTCAGTGGTGGCGCAGTCTGCTGGCCGCTCGGATCGCCGGATATCACACCCAGTGATATTTTTTCCTACGGACGCACCGAACCTCGATTTGAATGACAGAATCGCGGCTTGGCATTGCAACAGCTGACGGTGACTTGCTATAGCGTACATGGACGGAGACTGACCATTATTTGAGCGTTGTACGTGTGAAAAATGGCGCCCATGCTGAACGTGTGTAATGTTCTCCCGCACATAACGCTCAGTGTGTCTGCGTCTTTTCATAAAGGTTTTATTCACAAGTAAAGTTGTCAAATAATTTACGTATGCACTCTAGATCAGTGGTATTCAACCTGGGGTATGCGTACCCCCGGGGGTACGCGAAGACATCTTTCGGGGTACGTGAAATTTAAAAAAAAATTTTTTATGATAACACTGAATAATCAGTAATGTAACTTATTTAATTTATTTTAGATGTAGATTATATACTATGTATAAACTGAATTATACACCAACAACTTTGGGGTACAAATTTGGAAGAAAAATTATATCTGGGGGATACGCGAACAAAAAAGGTTGAATACCACTGCTCTAGATGAACCCTTTGAAGACGGAATTTGTCTAAATAATATGTAGAAAATAAGTCCGTACCGCAAAGAAAACACAATTGCAGATGCCAAAGTTTCGGAGAAGTGTACTGTTTCCATCTTCAGAGCGGAAGTATCTTCAACCCAGTCACCTCAGGCCAGTCAAGTTTTATTTCGAAGATTTGTTAGGGCGGTCCCCTTGTCTCATCGTGAAGAATCCTACATTTCGACGAAACACAAGTTGACCTCCCGTTTGTCATGTTCCATCTTATTCCACTACTTTACGTCTGTTCCGTCACATTCTTTGCGTGTATGTTTTCCTTTGATCGGATCTATTCCTTCTTAAATACATTTCTTTGCATTTATGGCAAACAAAATTACGTCGCAACTTCATCTGATGCACAAGGAAGAAGCTTTTCCTGCCATGGGGCCAGGTTTTATTTGAACGGAGCGTACTCTTTGCATTTAGCCCGTCACATTTCTAATTGGACGGGCCTACTTTGAATAATACATAATGTCCAAAATACAGACTTTCTGCATAATTGCTTCATTCGTAAATGTAATGATACAGGAAAATGACATGACCTAGAATATTAATTATATTAGAAACTTTCGTCATAAGTGCTAATTTAATCACATATTTCGTGTACAGGCCAGACATCGGGAAACATAATATACATTCATATGCAATCTGTTGACATCACAGGCTTTTGGTGGCTACCGTTCACGAACACAACAGATATTGGAAATATAAAGTGTAAAAAAAATCACCGTTTTTTAAAATTTAAACTCGGGATGGAAGGCGCTGAGATTATTTTAAAGAAATAATGTGTGAGTTTTTGAACTGGATTCAACTGACTCACGTGCAGTTTAACGGCTGATCTTGTGTACACGGTAAGAAATATTCTATTTCCATAAAAGCGAGGTGTCTTATAACCAGCTAAGACACAACAAAGTTCTCAAGGAGAATGTTTTTCTGTGAAATTTGGTAGAATCGTTTAAGACGATAATTGTGTTCAGGCGGTTAATTAGTTACATAACCGATCAAATGCTTGATTAGTCGGTTAGGTAGTGAGTTACATTATCGTTCGGTTGGTTGATTACTTACTTGGTTCAACAGATAGTTGATTAGATTGATCATTTGATCGACTTGTATAGATATATATGATAATTCCATTACTGGTAAATTTATTTTGAAAGATCAGATCTTATGGAAAAAGATGACGCCCTAATTTTCCAATTTGAGTATCGAAAAATATCACAACTTTGGCCCATTTTGACTTTTGACAGTTAATGTCCGTTATGCAAATACAATGGACATTAAGACGTTGACGTCTTTGTTGAAATGTCCGAAAAGAAACTGGTCTCCGTGTGTGTGATGTAGCTGTTCTGACTGCATGATGCATCACTTCTGGCTCGATTTTCTTCAGACGAATGAGCACAAGAATCTTTGTTTTTGTTGGATCATTGAGGCCTGAGAGACGACACTGAGGTGAAATCGAAATATGAGCTGGAGTCGATGGTTTCGCAATGGCGAGCAGGCACACCCTCTTTTCCACGAGTGAGATGAAGTCAGAACTGTAACTTTGCACTAATTGTTACAACTAAAGTTCAGAATACTTAAACATGTTGCTGTAGAAGGTAACTGTGTGAAATCGCGATGCATTTTAAAACATATATTACTGACTTCAAGCCGAACAATTCTCATTATGTATTCATCATCATTATTTGATATCTATAGACAATAATACGAACAGCCTAGTGATACCGCTGTACATTTTTTGAATAGGTCATTTTCCCTCAACAAGTGCATTTGCAGAGTGCAAGATACTTTTCCACAATCGGCTAACACGAACACAAATTCCAAACACGGTGTTCAATAGAATTGCACCAGGTTTGAAAACGGTTTGTCTAGGAGAAATCTGCACTGAAAATAAATTTTTAACGGGCAGGAAAATAATTTTAAAGATTTTTCGATAGGAGACATATTTAAGTAAATACAAACGTAGCATTAATGACTCCAGGACTGATTAGCTCCATCTACAATAACATTTTGTGTGGAATAATGAACACAATGAACTGAAGGTCTGGGGATATTAATTCGAAGTGACAGCAAGTAGAAACTTCATACACTAAGGTGATGCTACTGAAAGTCTAGCCTCAATCATAAAATGAACTATTTCTCATAGTATAAGTCATCACTAACAGCTGAAGGAGAGACAGAATTAAGTAAGACCTTTCTAAGTGCAATTTTCCGTGAGCTAATCCAATGATGAATCTCATTATGCTCATATGAAAGTAATCTCCACCTACAGATTTGAAACAGATGCTGTGTAGGCTTGAATCTGAAGCATAATTTTAGCAAAATGCAATTTGCAAAAATGACTACAAATTATATTTACTTTACATCTGCTCTTATTTTAATGACGACTTTGTAGAGTTTTCGATTCTGTTCCTTCAATACGACATTTCCAAAGTAAAAAATCCTTTTCCATAGTAAGCTTGGCCAAGACTCGCACGGTTAGGTTAGGTTAGGTTAGGCTACGTTAGGTTAGGTTAGGTTAGATTAGATTAGGTTAGGTTAGGTTAGGTTAGCCTACGTTAGGTTAGATTAGGTTAGGTTAGGTTAGGTTAGGTTAGGCTACGTTAGGTTAGGTTAGGTTCTTATTAGCATTAGGCCACTTCTGATTCTGAACTGAAGGAGGAATTCGGCGAACTCAGCGTCGCGTTTGCTGGAGTCCTCTGATGCAAGTATATTCAGTGGTAGTTCGATGAACGTACAATTCCACATAAATGTGTGTCACAAAAACAAAATTTTGAACTAGTATCACATTTAAAATCGTGTTGTTTAGTGTGCATTGTACAATAACTGAAGCAGAAATGCCCTTCTTAAACTCACAATAGTAAACTATAGGAAAAGGATTCAGTACCAATTTCCTCGCCTTGCCTCCCGCATTCTACACAAATCTCACCCTATTCCGTCCTTGCAGTCATCTGTTTGGGCATGACTTACGCGCAAGTATGTTTAATTCGGAGGGATTATGATTATACAATTATTTGGCAAATATTATAATGAATAAAAGGTATGCTGGTAATTTGTCGCTGTTAACATATTATTTTAACATAAATTCTGGCAGATTACTATAGAAACTGAGAAAAAAAGTCTCCTACAGGACAAAAGATAACCCAGCCAAGTTCTGAACCGGGAATCTCCCGTTTAAAAGTTCAGAATGCCATGGCTACTGCTGAGCGCGATAGCCGGTTACAACGTAATCCACCCTCCCTAGTTATTCGTGGTCGCCTTGAAGGTACCTTTTCCATTGTGCGTGTGTTATATTCATATAACAGCTGTATTCAGAATCACGAAAGGCGAAGAATCCTACGACCGTCCATTGTAAAGCCGACGTCGTTCACGTGTTCCGACAGAATACAATTTTATAAACAGATGTATGATAACTACGACGTTAACCTTGTCTGCTATTCAATACAGATCTACAGTATAAGCACATAGTGGGAAATCGACGAATAAAGCGTCTTTTATAGTGTTTTTTACCCATTCCGTGAATACTGACAACATCTGGTTACGTAAAGTTTGCGTTTATTGTAAGATAGGAATTAATTTAATGATATGGAAGATTTTTTATTTTAAAAAAGATATCTGAAAACGCCGATAAAACCCAGTTCAGTTTTGCTCTAGAGCTGTCTAACATGAAACAAACCACGGCAGTATATACACATTTTCACTGATTCATCATTACCTACTGGGCATAAAATTCATTTATTGATGCAATGTATAGAATCAATTACAAACTCTCTCCAGACACTAATCTAATTAGTGACGTAGGGCGTATTTAGTTTTTCTGTAATAGCAACAGCTTAACAACCTAAATATGCAGGAGCAAAATTGCCTTTTATTATAACCAACCTATAAACTTTACGCTCATCCAATCATCCTGAGCTGTCACTGGTTTTTAGAGCAAGGGAACACAATTTTCCTGTAACTGTGTTTGTCAAACATGATCCCTGCAGGGTCTATTAATAACATTAATTTACCGCTGCTTTAATCTGGCTGTTTTCACGTATTATTTGCATTCGCTGTTACAGAGGCCATTATCTCGCCAGTGAATAAAAGCTATTGGAATGGTTTTTATTCATTGCAGAGAGTACAGTCACATCATAATTTTAAATCATAACAAGTACAGAAGAAGTGAAGCCTGCCTTTACAATGCTTCCTAAAACGCCCAAACAACACATATTTTCCCTGAAGACGGCAACAGCAATGTTTGCCGAAACGTTGAAAGACTTTCAACTTTCTACTTGACTAATCCGTGAGAGCCGAAGTTTTACGTGCAGCGCGTCCTTAAAGTGAATCCTTGTCGAGAAAGGAAACAGGATTCGATATCTGGCGAAATGGTTTGTCTCTTTATTCGAAAGCACTTTTAAGGCCCTGAAGGCAATCGATTAAATCAGTAGCTGGCAAACCACGCCCCCTAACAAGTTCACAGGCACAGAACGTGCCTCCCGTCTCTCACTCGTCAAAGCTTTTCGCATGTACTACACAAAAATTGGCGAAAATGACCCATTGAAAAAGTCATTCCGAAGACCATTGTGGTGGCTGCAGATGCGAGGACTTCAATATGGTCGATTTTATGCATTATAAAGTAGGCGTATCGGAAGAGTACTGGAATATCAGTGAAAGTCAGAAACAGATTTAAATAAAGAGCGTATTCGAACAGTTTTAAGGAGATAGCAAAAAAATGTGTCTTACACTTTCGAAAAAGTGTGCTGCAAAGAAAATACTAACTTTGCATTTCTCTCCACAGGAGTAATTAATAACACATAAGCTGCTAATGCCTGCAGGGACTTCGATATATTTGAAACAAAAATTGTTTCCCTAAATCACATCCCATAATAACTCTGGTACTATCCATACATCATATATTAATTTTATTCAATAAAAATGTACACATATATATATATATTCTTTTCCCTTTCTCTCCTCCCCTCTTTAACTTTGACCAACTGTGTGTTATCATTCTAAATACACAAATTCTCTGATCTAGTACCTTGCATTTAATCCAATCGACTTAATGATGTGTTCAGTAGCAAGTTGCCTTTGTGTATAAATGCCCTCTGCACTCATAATCTCTGCACTTGTTATTGTGTTCGTGTCTTCTTCTGTTCTGCTGTGTCCGCAATTGGCCTTCTGCCTTTTGATGCAGAAAAACTAATATTAAAAAATTTAATTGAACTGAATTAAATATTTCAATGTCGACTGCTAGGATACTTTTAAGGATTCGCAAATTAACCCTACAGTCTTCCCCGATTCATAGCTCAATTCTGCAGATAATCGGCGACGTGGCACATAGCCAGACTTCGCCTAACCCGAATTAACGAAGGCCCTCCACCGGTCCCTGCCCCGCTGTTACGGAAGACCAAAAGTCACGAGGCTCCAGAAGGACTCTGAATCCTTTCACCCAGTGGTCGAGCGAGAAAAACCTTGGTCCGGACGGCCGCTGTGACATACGTAGAGGAGAGGTCACTACAGATTTTGTTTTTCCGAGAGACTCTTCTGCCCTCCACGTTCTATTCTTTCTTTCAATCTTGATAACGCTTCGAGGCTTCTAAACCTTGTTTGACCTGCTCTAAGGGGCAGAACGTGGCAGAATTGTGGATAACAGAAGATCAAGGCGATACGGAGTAAAACTGCGCACAAACATCAATCCTGAGGTCAACCCATCACACGGCGTCGCAACGCCAAACAAATGAAACACGCGAGGGCACTCGCCCATTCCGCAAAATCTGATTAAGACTTCAAAGTAAAAATTGAATTGAAAAACTGGCTGACAGAACGATAAATTGCTTCTGTTGAATACAGATTCACATGAAATAAACCGATTTCACAGCGGAGAAGTCAAGATATAGCCTGTTGTCTGTTGGAGGTATATTGAGAAATGCGGACACATCGCACTTTGCCAGCCTCCTGACCACCAGCATCACAAACAAATGAAATCGATGTATTTGAAGTTAAGGAATCGTTTCATGAAAACTGTGACGATACAACTTTACGTCGTTTCGAAATTATATAACGCAAATGTATGAAGTACAAAAGGCCAATTCTGTAAAAATACTCTGTCAACATTCCAATGCCAAAAATGTCTGTTTATTTGAATATTGGTTTTTTATTTTTTTAGTGTTCTGTCTGACGACAGGTCCATATGAACAGGATCCTTCCATCCTTTTCTCGGACTGGGACCTGTTCATATACGTTCTTGGCAGATGATCCAGAAGTGGTTTGCCATTGCCTTCTTCTGTGTGTGAATGGAGTAATTGTTGGGATGCCACGGAGGAAAACTCCGTGTTGCCTAGACCACGGCCTTGCCCAACACAATTTATAAATTCGGGCACCGCCGGGAATCGAACCCGAGACCCCAGGATTACAAGGCCAGCGTCCCTCCCGCTTACACCTCGCTCCCCCAGGTGGCATCTTGTCGCCGCGTTCTTTGACTTAAATTTCGTAAAACGATTTCCATGCGCGTTACAGTTGGTAAGAATAGAATCATGATGTTCCTCACTGGGTAATTTATCTATCGTCCTGTTACTTCCTGTCTCTCAGATTCACCCCGTTCTCAAAAACACCCTTAAATTGAATTCCTAAGGGAGCAGGTTACCATAGACCGCCCTGGCTTTAAAGAGACAAAAGGCGAACCTTCTGTAACTGTGAAAACGTGAAGTACGCAATTCGTATAAGAAAACAAAACTGACGTAAAGCGACGAACGGAAGAACAAGTAACTATTAATAATTGCCAAATAGCAGACTAAACAGAAAAATCTCCATAAAGATCGATAATATGGGAATCGAAGGGAATGCTTACAACCAAAGAAAAATTAAACCCGAATTTGTATCGTTGTTTCGAGTATGTTGATTTTCGTTGGGTGACTACATTCCACGACACTGCGCAGAGTAATCGTGAACCAAATTCAATTCCTGACGAATGCAAATCTGATCTTCGGATTAATACAAGCGAACAGTTTATTCCTTTACTCTTATCGGTACCCTGATGGTTGTAACTGTTCGTCGTCATGGAAATGAGGGAGGAACAACATCAGTCCTCTACTTCCAACAAGCACTCACAGGAATGAGAACGTGTTAGCATTTCCTGCGCAGATTTATGGGACACTTCGCGAGACGAACAAGTCCGATGCGCAGTGGCTTTGTCCCTGATCGTCCTCCGGAGCGCAGAAATACGAAGTCTCCCCGAAAACGTCTGCAGGCTTTCCAAGTAACCATCTCCGTTGACGTGTCACGTGTTAATTTTCCAAACAAAAATAATTTTGTGTACTTTTAAAACACTCGGTTGTCACTAATGTTCCATAATCTCACATTTATGCACATTGGAAAGCCTTGTTTTAATATTGACGTAGACAAAAATCATTCCGTGGCGTCACTTAACCACAGCACCTAATTATCCACGTGTTGCCAAAGTTGTAAAGATCACAAGAACGCAATACTTTCTGCCAAAGAAACTAGAAAGATAACGAAGTGGCATTTGAAAAGGAATCTGAGCAATGAATAAAGAAGAAATAAGTGATTTGGGCACAAACTTAGATGAATATGATGACAGTTTTAAAAGTGCGTTGAACATTCTTTAAATATTTCCGATAATCAATATTTTATAAAATACACAGGGATATTAGAAAGGAACTGGTTACATATTCTCTATTTCAATACAAAGTTTAAGAGGATACTGGATAATAATGAATGGAATTTCAAGAATTACGATATCACGATAACGATTAGATACAACAGAGAAAGGGTAATGATAAAGTACTTCTGGTTGCATAAAAGAAGGGATTTTCCTAAACAGCTGATGGGTTCCGCTCGGTGGAGTCAGTACAACAGACTGCCTCTAACAGCGTGCACGTTCAGTGTTTTTCGCTAACAAAACGCATAGAAGAATGTCGATAAAATATACAAAAGACTTGTGTAAAGAAGTGGATTGATTAGAAATTTATTTTAACGCTTATAGAAAAGTTCTGTGTCCGCTACTGAAGACACCAACCCTTCAATTTTGATTTAATGCAGATGTACCAAATATTTTCTTTACCTTTGCGCCAGAAATAGTTTCAGATTCCCACGAATTCGCCCTACCTCCAACTTCTTTGTGAGGGCTTTTCTGTAGACTCGAGGGGTTAGACAGCCTCAAAACGACTGGCTCCAGTTACCTGTCGATTTCCGACCGAAACACACACAACAGCAAAGTTATATACGAGGCTCGTCCTCAAAGTAAGTTTCCCTGGGGCCGTTTACAGAAACAAAACACAATTTCATGGAAATATTTATAGCAACAGATACAGCAAGTGTCCAGCTATTTTTCAACATATTCGCCACCGGAATTGAGACATTGGTCATACCGTGGGACCAGCTTTTGAATACCTGTGTCGTAGAAGTCTGCCGCCTGGGATTGGAACCACTGTGTGACAACCATCTCCGCCTCTCTGTCATTCTCAAAACGCTGACGCTGACCGGACAGGAATTTCTTGAGGTGTAGGAAAAGATGGAAATCACTGGGAGCGAGGTCCGGGCTGTAGGGTGGATGATTAAACACCTCCCAGCTGAACTCCTGCAGGAGACTTGCTGTCCGTCGAGCCGTGTGCGGCCTAGCGTTATCACTGACCGCACTTCACAGTCGGCGGGAGCTGGAATAAGAACCTCCATCTTCAACAGCTGCAACGATGCTACTGTGAGAAAGCGGGAAGTGCCGTTAGTGCATGCGCCATTCTACGTCATTGCTCTATCACGTACGCACAGTCGCTTCGCGCAAAATAAGGTTTGCTAGCTGTGGGACGAGTGGGAAACTTACTTTGTGGACGCGCCTCGTATATTTTAACATCGACGGTGACTGACTGATACGAAGAGAGACAACATAAAGTTGGTCCCCCAGAGCCTATCAGTTGCTTTTTTTATGGTTGTACTGTACTAAATGTTTCAAAGTTCCTGCCTCCATCTGACTTGAATCTTTGACAATACCGAGGCTGAACGTAAAATATTTATGAATAGATGAATAGGTGGGGGTGGGGAGATGTAAGCTCGTCTGCCTGCATCAGACAGGGTCCTTTGGACTTTTAGCTTAAAATGGTACTTTGGATCGTATCGCTGACTTCGGCCTATATAGACGTTTAAGTGCTTACTGAGTATAAAACTGCTCCTTGCGGATGATCATGGGGCTCCAGGGTTGAAACACATGTAATGTGAAATATAATAATATTTATTACGCATTCAGCTGGTTGTTTCTTTTTTAAATATTTTTTCCTTATAAATTATAATTGAAACCTGATTTGTTTCGCCAATATTAAGCGACCGTGACATGTACACAAAAAGAGCGGACATTAAGTTTCAAGGCGGTCGATATCAGATTTACAAGTCAGTGTCTTCAAATGTCCCATCCAACCTCAGGGTTAGTCAAGAGAATGGTCCGGTTTTTCAGGTCGAAACCTCATCTGAAATTTTATACATTTGCAGAGTCCATCTTCCAACGACCGGAAACAGAATTCTAGCTGCCGATACGCGGTTCAGGGGTGCGAAAAGTTTACCCGGATTTGGGACCACAGTGGACCGGATTTATTTGACTGAAGATGGGGGCCAGTGGCTGGCTCTTGTGAAGACGGTGATGAACCTTCGGGTTTCATGTAATGCTGGGAATTTTTTGAGTGGCTGAGCAACTACTGGCTTCTCAGGGAGATGTCTGTTCTTTACTGACAAATCGAATGCAAGCAAAAAAGTGTGCAGAGGTCAGACGTATAAGTCTACTTACACAGCCCATATATAGAGAAAACTATAAATATTCAGAATCACAACTCTTCATGCACCTAACAGGCACTGCCTTACATTACTCAGTTTCGCAAAATGAGATAAAATGGAGACAGTGAGGGGCCATATGGAACTAGTGAATATTTTATCCAATGCATAATTAAGTGTGAGCGTAAATGGGAACTGATTTGAATCTTAAATTAAAAGACAAATACGACTGAGATAAGAAAATAAACTTCTTTTTTTTTTTTTTTTAGTAAAACGTGTCCAACATTTTTTCAAAGTACTGTGTGACGTTCTTAATCTTGTAAACTTCACAGGTGAATAAATATATACAATTAAAAATTTACGAAATTTCGACTGTCACTTGCTAGTTCAGCGAAAGAACCTATCAAGAGAATGCTTAAGCGTAGGTAAGAGAATAATATTAAAATGAATCTCAAAGGAAAAATTGTGACCATGTGGACTGGATTCATCCCGCTCAGTATAGAGGTTAATAAAGGACTCTTTCAGAAAAGGAAATATATTCTGAGAATCCATTAAAGACGGGGAAGTTTTTGTCTGAGAGAATAACTCAGGTTACAAGTGGTTACTTTAAAACCACGTAACCCATCGGACATAAGATTTTGGTTTCCAGCCACCGGATTTGTGAAATTACTTTATTAGATTAGCTAAATTACGTCCAATTTTCTGGTTTCTTATTAAATAATTTTCAATCGTTTTGGACAAACAGAATCACATATGTAAACAGACTACTTTGCATAATACGATTGACTAATGCTGACTGGACCACAAGCGATAATGGTGGCTGTGTGCAAGGTCATAACTGCATGGAACAACAACATTTTTGTTCAGTCACCCAATGACTGTAATGGGCATCACAATCTGAAAATAATTCATACACAATTCTACAGAAACAGCAAAATATTTTATGCATTGCATCTGAAATACGCGAAATTCTCATTTCCTACGACGGACTAACATTACCATGGCAACTGGTTTTATTCTTCTTAAATTAATTCAGATTTAAACTGAACAGATTAAAGACAGTCAAATGATTTGACGGCTTTAAATAACGAATTCGAAAGAATGTGTAAAAAAAGTGGTTGTTTCCTAATTTAATGTCCTAATATTTGTCTGGAGGTACTGAGAAAACCCACGAAAAACCTTAGTCACTATAGCCGGTTCTCAGGCCAAGATTTGAACCCGGGACCTCTGGGGCGCCAACCACCAGCCCACTGCTTTCACTACAGTCGGTTTTGCGGAAAATTAAACAAGTTTCAGACGGCATGAACATTATCAGCTGCTCGTTTAAATGTGTTCCAAGCTTTTGGTTATGATATTAAAATGTAATCTCCTAGTAATCTGGACACTTCAGTAATTGCCATGAACTTTTCATAGAGAAAATGAGCTGTTATAGAAGCATATAGTCGTGGAATGTTGCAGACAGTTCTCATCAAAATAAAGTAAACAGTGTACCGCTGGGCCTAATAAACGTGCGCATCAAATTCGCTACGAGGGAATATTTGGCTCAGAAGTTACGAGAGATGTTTACAGTTCATGGGCACTTGTTGGGAGAGCCAAGCTGTCGCTCGACTTTCAGTGCAAACAACTCCCAACTTTTCTCTAAATGTGTTTTGAGATGGCGGTATATTACTTTCCCATTTCGAAGAATGGAAAAGACTGAGACTTCTGTAGGACCCAGCAGACCGAGCTATTCTCGGTCTGTGGACCCTGAATATTACATTTTCTGGTTTACACGCGTTCACAGATATGCGAGAAATATGTAATTTTTTTGACAAAATCTCAAGGTCATTACGGAAAGAAATAAAGGTTTTTGGAACAGTGAGATTGGATATGGATGTATCAAAACAGTAAAATAAAAACTGGTGTAGATCAAAAGTCGACAGAATAAATTATCCGATGTGTTGTGAGCTGAAGTCAAAATGGATCATCTGCTAGTGAGAAGATCTGACGGAATTCTTAGAGAAGTTATGAGCGTACTCAGTCGCAAGGCATGTCGTAAGGCGCTGGGCGGGATCATCTTTGTGAGACTAATATTATAAATTAAAATAAAATGAGGTTCTAAAAGAACACGGATTTTGGGATTTGTTATACAGTCTGTATTACTTAATAAGAGAGACAGCCCGAGACTGGGTTTGCCGATTGTCTGCTCCGAGACAGCTGAGGGCAGACAACTTTTAACCCCAGAAAATAAGCTCGACTGATGGTTCGTCGCCTTAATTATTTTTTTTTAAAAAACACAGTTTCAGAGACTGGAGCTGTCTCCACGAGACTAGGCATCCATCTGTCTTACCTCCACCTGATGACAAAGACATACAGTTTACGAAACGTCGTGTGTGATTTTTAACGAATAACCGAGACAACTGATAATGTTCAAAACAAGAGAAGGGTTTCCTGCAACACACCACCGCCTGAACACTTTATCTCCAGTACACAAGATTCGGTTCTCTTAATGGATTTGCTTTTTACCTTACCCTAAAGGGCTGCTTTCTTTTTAAGCGCTGAGCTAGATTTGATTTTTCCAGTAATCCTGTTTTTTTATATTATATTTTGTTTGTGTTCAAGACGGACGTTTCTCTATTTGTCTTCGTCCACGGTCACAGGGAGTTCCGTGTTAGATACTGGGTCATGATGTTGCGTTTGGTTCTTAAAAGTGCATTACATTGAGTGCTGTTTGTCTTGAGAACAATTACAGGCAACCCTCGCATTACGCGATTAATTGGTTCCGAGAAATCGTCGCGTAGAGTGAATTGACTTTTACATACATGGGAAAAGTAGGGACGCGTTCCAAAATGAAAAATAACTATCCAACATTTAGAAATTTTTTTTTTATTTATTTATTTATATATTCTTCAATTAGTACGTTGATATTGTAATTAATGGGGGTCAATTTTAAGTTACACTACAATGCGATGCTTCTGATTCCAAAGCTGCAGAGAAACTGAACGCTTACAACAACGCGTGCTCATGCTTGATTCGTAGATGTGCGCGAACGGTGACTGAGTCAAGTTTTTATATTTATTTTTCTTAAATCGCGTTATACTGAAAGACGGGATACCGGTATGTTCTTACATATTCTCCCCATTTGGTTATATTTTTCAGAAACATCGTTTACATGAGGGAGATAACGATCATGCCTAGTGTCACTGTCTCAGTAAATTTTCTTCCAAACTTCGTAACTTCTTAATCACATTTTTATTACGAAACATACAGGTATTAAGAGGCTGGCTACTCAGAACGGCTAACATTGCTCGAATGCCATCAGGCGGTAATGGGCTTATACACATTAGACACTCTAACCACGCATCAACTGTTTGCTTCAATTGCTCACGAAGGACCATCACTGACAGATTAGACTCTGCTTATCCGTGGCTGTCTACTGTCACCTTCAATTAAAAAGGACGGATGGCTCTTGGTTGCCCTTTCAGCCACGCGGCGAGAGTTACAGCAATTGCTGTCACCAAGAATACATTTGCGATTTCGCAATAAAGTATAAGTTGTGGTTGAGATTGAAATGTTTCAGGCTTGGTGTTACTGACGTTTACCACATTTATTTAAACAAATAGAAGACCAATGACACAATCGCATTATTTCTCACAGAATAGTTGGATACTTGAGCTCTAATTTTTATATATATTTTAAAAGAAAGACGTAGATAATCGTGTTCCCTAGTCGCAGGAATTGATTTCTGATGCCAATAACGCCACTGAATGTCAAATGCAACGGCAACTTCTGACAAAATCGAAAAATTGTTTTCTTTAGCGCGACAAGCCGTCACTCAGCTGCTGCGTTGCGTAAGCCAGCAACAGCGTTTCGACAGACAGCCTGGTTTCAGCAAGACACCGACTGACATAAACGAATAGGCTACTTCACGTTAGACTTTTTTCCATCTTGAATTTTACGTTACCCGAGGACACAAGAGTGTCTAGAATTCATTTGGGGGGGGGGGGGGGGAGCGCCTCCAACACCAATCGAGACACCGAATTCGCAAATGAACCCGCTGACATGTTATTTCTATCTCGTTTCTGACTTCTCACCATCAAAATTATTCTTTATGGCTTCCCAAAGAATTGAAGATGCAGAGATATTTCTTTAAATGTGTACAGACTCCTTGTCGAACACCCAATCACAGAAGACGTCGATAACTCAATTAGGCTTCAATCTGAAACACACTTCGTGAAATCTTGTTCACCGCCGCACTCGTAATGGACTCTGTGATTTGCGCCGTAAAGTCGATATTCATCTGTCCGATAAACAAAAACATTCGAAAATTGCTGTCTGGTTAATCGGTTCATTATAAGAACAGGTGGAGTTTTTTTCGCAGCCTGCATTTTCTAAAGTTCCTGCACAATTTGTTCGGAGATTCTGACGCGTCGCAGTTGTGTTATAGACACTGTAATGTTTAGAAGAAATTTCTATGGTTCCTTACACTGTTCTGAGTATTTGGCAACAGTATGAAATGATATGAAACTGTCATTTTCATTACAACTTTAACATTGGTTACTGACAGCCCTTCTCTCACACCGAAATATTTTTTATCCACACCGGTGGAAAAACCAACACATTGGTTCCTCATAGCAACGGATTGATTCCTATTCAAGTAAGAATTAATTTCGGAAATGTAACACGTTATTAATGTTATTACTTCTGAGAACAAGTAATTAGTTAATTAGGCTACAACTTGCCGAGTCAAATTTGTTGGATGTAACTTCAAAGCTTCGCACCGTCACAGTGTCTTTAATTTAGTTTATAAACAATATTTCACACATAATTTGTGGGTAAATATATGACCTCCAATTGGGATGAATAGGCAAGCGACCTATCGGTTTCTGTAATGGAATTCTCGTGTTATTTCCGAATTAGACACACAAGATCAACGGAGTCTGAAGAGAGAGGGAACATTAATCCTGTGTATGACGGGATTGGAAATTCTTAAAAGACTTACGACATGATCAGGGAGGCTTGGGATCGAAGGCCAAGGTGCAGTGCAGAAATGTGTCGTGAAACAGTTTACGAGGGGTAAGCTACAGTCGTATTATATTTGACGTCATTGCGGAAAATTGCCGTGTACGAAGTCATTTTTGAAACATGGAAACTGGATGATTCACTAAGGTGATGGACCAACTGATCTGTCCGCTTCTGTACAGCAAGATCTGACCCAGAATGGTATCAGTGCGAATGGACAACATTCATGCTCTCGAGATATAATCCCTGCCAATTACTGCTGTTTCGCAGAAGCGAGAACGCTCTTGATGGGCAGAGGCTCTGGAACCCGGAAAAATTAATGAGGAAATGACGTAGGGACTTACACGGTCGCTGGAAGGAATTTGTGACAGGAGAAGAGGACTTATATAAGGCAGTGCGCAGTGAAACCACAGAATAATTCACATCGAGCAGAAATTCACGAAGTCCTTTTACTCCTAATACCACAACGTCCTCGAGAATTCGTAGGACGATGAACAGAATATTAAAACAAGTAAAGAAAGGCATAAAATTGACATTTTGTCGAGAAATGAATATTCTCAAAGTGAAAATTGGTTTTGAAAATCTGAGACGTTTGTAATATTAAGCAGAGGAACTTAAATTTGGCAGAAGTGTCAAAGGATGTAGGGACGAGGCAAGAGGACAACGAAGTTGGAACGGGCTTGAATAAATCCGTGGAGGTTTGACGAACGAAAGCATTACATGTTTCAACAGATTTGAACCTAGATACGTTTTTTGTAAATGAGTTTTAAGCTTCAATATCAAGTTTAGAGTTGAAGTTTTAACATCGAAACTTTAAGTACACATGTACTATTTATTGTAATTCAATTTCTCTCCTGTACAGGAAAATTAAAATATGTGTTCGGACCGAGTAACCGTGATTCATAACGCCCATAAATTTGTCCAGCCGAGACATGACAAGAGGAGAATTAAATTCACGCCAGTGATTGATTTGTGACATTAAAAACAGCTGTTACTAAATGGTGCGGTTTCGCATGTTACAACGCAAATGAGAACTCGAATTTGTGGTCCACTGCAAAGCTCATCGCCACACATCAGTAGCTTTTATAATAGAAGCCTTGCTTACTTCGAAATTTTAAGGTGTAGAAATTCACTTTGAAGAAACACTTGATAAGAAAAATTGGATAACGATACTCCAAGCTTATAGAAGTGCAAACAGTAATTACAGTTCTGTCGACTTTAACACAATTAACACACAAATTTACCGACGTTTCAGAGGTGTTTGCTTCCTCTATCATGTAGGAACTGGTGAAAATCGGCAGCATTTCTTCTACCAGACTGCAGAGGGCTACACCCCAAGAAGGCAACCATCTTCACACGTGTCGCAGTGAGTTACCTGAAACCTCCCGTACATGCACTGTGTTTTTTTTGGAGCAGTAACTATATTTTTAGACGTTCTTTACGAGAGCTTCGTGCCTCAAAGGGTCAAAGAATACACCTGTTATTCAATCCGATAATAAGATTAAATGTTCCGGTTACAATCCAAAGACTACCAGATAAAAGTTTTTCATACGTCTTCGGAACACGGAAAAGAAGATTAGAGTGGAATCCAAGATAGAATTTTACTATAAGAATTATTCACAAACATTTGAAAATATGGCGTAACTCCGAAATGAAAATACACGAAGATTTCCGTCTTCTGGGTTGTTGCGCTGTGTAGTCTGGTAGAAGTTTATCAACGTTTCAGGGGTCATACTGCCTCCGTCATCAGGGCGATGAATATGCCAAGGCAGTATGACCTCTGAAACGTTGGTTAACATCGACCAGACTACACGGCGCAACAACCCAGAAGACAGAAATCTTCATACTCTGATGACGGAGGCAGTATGACCTCTGAAACGTTGGTTAACATCGACCAGACTACACGGCGCAAAAACCCAGAAGACAGAAATCTTCATACTTATCGCCCTGATGACGGAGGCAGTATGACCTCTGAAACGTTGGTTAACAACGACCAGACTACACAGCTCAACAACCCACAAGACGGAAATCTTCATACTCTGATGACGGAGGCAGTATGACCTGTGAAACGTTGGTTAACAACGACCAGACTACACAGCTCAACAACCCACAAGACGGAAATCTTCATACTCTGATGACGGAGGCAGTATGACCTGTGAAACGTTGGTTAACATCGACCAGACTACACAGCGCAACAACCCAGAAGACAGAAATCTTCATACTCTGATGACGGAGGCAGTATGACCTCTGAAACGTTGGTTAACATCGACCAGACTACACGGCGCAACAACCCAGAAGACAGAAATCTTCATACTCTGATGACGGAGGCAGTATGACCTCTGAAACGTTGGTTAACATCGACCAGACTACACGGCGCAACAACCCAGAAGACAGAAATCTTCATACTCTGATGACGGAGGCAGTATGACCTCTGAAACGTTGGTTAACATCGACCAGACTACACAGCGCAACAACCCAGAAGACAGAAATCTTCATACTCTGATGACGGAGGCAGTATGACCTCTGAAACGTTGGTTAACATCGACCAGACTACACGGCGCAACAACCCTGAAGACAGAAATCTTCAAACTCACGGCTGTGAAAACCACAATCCATACATGAAAATACACATTTGGGCGGAATATAACGAGCTACACGTAACGTGGCTGAGAGGATGTCATTATCAGTGGTTTCTGTGCGCTGACAACAAGGCAGTGTTACATCTTGGACATCAGAATAATGTTTCGCTCTCTGGGAGGACGCAACAACTGCTGACTGAATTCTTTTAATAAGACGCGATAATGACAGGCGAAGATGAACACGTCGTCAGGGCGATGTGCCCTGACCGAATCCAAAGTAAAGTCGCTTTGAAGTGGTCAGCTGCATTACCACGGAAACGACCTTCTGGATGAAACCAATTTCTTCGTTCTGTGAGGCGATCCGAAGAGCTCAAAAGGAAAACAAAGAGGCGAAGCTGGAAGGAAGGAGATTCCACGAAATCCATGTGGAGCGAAATGAGAGAAATGAAGCAGGAATGGCGGAAGAGTGCAAAGCAGGGGTGGGAAGAAATTCAGGCCGGTGAGATTTCAGGTTCTGACGGCGTGTAACGAGATGTCTTCTGTCACCATCGCCCTGATGATGGAGGCAGCAAGGACCTCTGAAACGCTGGTAAACTTCTACCAGACTACACGGCGTTAAACCCAGAAGACAGCCATCTTAACTTAAGACGGCTTTTTAGATACGTACAAGCAGTTCAGATCCTACTTGGACCCTGAAGACGTCTCGAAATTCCTTTTTTCGGAGTACTGAAATGTTCGTACCGCGATGTCGTCAGAACGCAACAAACAACACACGGAAACGGGGGATGGGTGAGGTTAAGGGCGCGAAAAGTTGTAAAATCCCCACATTTTCGGGCAAAGACAGGGTAGCGTCTGACCAGTGCTTCTGCACGTTGAAGGCCGAGTAATCGCGAAATTAATCGCGGTGCGACGGAAAGTACATGAGGACGGTCGCCATGGCCACCGACCAGATAGCCAATGCGGTCATCAGGCCCAATGACATTGCACTTTCTCCTTTCGATGTCAAGAAAGGAGGACAAAATTATAAGTTACAACGTTTTAAATTTGTTAAAAGTGTTATTAATTGTTGAGTCCCGGTGTGGTTTCTGATAACCGATAACAGGAAACTTTTATATTACTATACGTGAAATTTGTGTATGATGTATGTGATAAAGAGTATTAACATGGGTTGTATGTGTTGTGCTGCGACATATTAGAATGGTGTGGGGTACTGTGCGTTTGATTTATTAGGAAGGCCTCCGAGCAGTCCGGAAAATATTACACATTTCTAGCTAGCAAACGAGAAATGAATGAATTAAATACTGACAACTCAAAGTTTATAGATCATGTCCTGGAATTATAAAAAATGTATTCACTGTCAAGTTAGAAAATTTTCCTTTTTAAATGTTACTATTTCCTACCTGATCAATGCTTGCTCAGTTTTTAGCGAATGATTTTCTTAGTGGTAAGATAAAACATATTTTCAGAGTGATACTACGAAATTTAATTAATTTAAACACAGAAGAAGTAAGTTCCTTGCGTCATTTATTTACTACTAACTTAACTCCGAGGAAGAGACTTTACTGAGAAGCTGGCAGCCACTCAGCTAATCAGAACGTTCTCCGCCATTTATGAATCCGGAAGTTTCATTGCCGAGGTCACACTGTGTACATCCCGAGTCATCATGAATCCAACCCACAGCTTCACATCCTATTTCATAAGACATATTTTAATATTACGCCTACGTCTTTCGAGTGTCATTCAGGCACTCCAAACGAAGATGAGTGCGCAATTATCAGCTTCCCCATGTGCGCCAGACGCCAAGTCCATCTCACCCTCCCTGATTCATTTGTCTTACTTGGAGATCTGTGGAAAATAATAACTATATTGTTACCATCTATACATCAAATTAGCTGTTAAATATTAATTAGGTTGGGACTCGCAGATGATCAGGAACTGAAGAAGGAGTCGTATAAAATATAAAAAATATTAATTAGGTTCTGTTATTTATAACGAAATGTTTCGACACCACTATGCCATCATCAAGTCATAAATTTGTTGTTTCTGTCGTCTATGTGTTCATTTCTGTGTTTCTTTTTAAAGTCTCACTCACTCTCTCTCTCTCTCTAAGGTGCAGGACATTTTTGAAATGTCGATTGTATACTCGCCTTGTCAAATAGTAGCCATTTCTTAAATGTCAGACAAACAATGAAATAATAATTCCGAAACAAAATATTATGGCAGTAGCTACGAATACGTCAATAAAAAACAACTTTAGATAACATTAGAGAAAAGTGTCCAAGTGAACATGACAAGGAAAGTCATAGAATGTTTCCTGTTGGATTGGCCTTTTCTGGGAAAACTGATAATGCTTCGTTTGAACTGAATACAATTTTAAGTAACAAATTAACTCCATGGAGCAGAGCCTTTATTGAGAATCTAACAGTCGCCCAGCTACCCATGAAATTCACCTCGCTTTATGAAACTGAAATGTCCGTCCACATGTTTATCAGAGCGATTCATGTAATTCGGTGGTAGGCTGGTAATGGAAAAAAAATCCTTTGACAACTTTTTGTGGGATAACGAATACAGACTGAATACAAATCCGTTCGGTAGTTCCGAAATTATAACACGAAAACAGGCAACGAGACGAACGTAACCCCCTCTTTACGGGTTCATTGCCTGCCCTTATGCAACGAACGTATAAAAGAACGAAGAAATGTGGATGAAGTTCGCCCACTCTGCATCAACGCTTTGCACTGAAGTGTAACATTGTAATGCTGTTCCACGAATCACGACTAACATTAAGTCTAGTTTATTGATGAAGCCGAACAAATCATTATCCTTCCTCAAACATATTTTAAAGCAAAAGTTATTGATCGCACGTGTACATTCACACTGCTCCTTTATATATATGAGTGTGTGGGTGTTTGTTTGTGAAGGTTTAATATATCAAATCAGAATGTCAAATACATTCCCAACTAGTAACATACATGAAAGAGACAAAAGCAGTTGAATGTGTGCTTCCGAGAGCGAAATAAATTATCTATCTGCTAGCTAAATGGCTCGCTTATTTGTCGTAATTACAGATGAACATGTCAGCATGCTTCATTACTTTAGAACAGAGAGAACGAATGTTTATAACTCAGAAAAGGAGAGAGAACTATATAAAAGAAAGAGCATAATTTTGATACCAGGTACTAAGGCTCTGCCCGCTCGTCATTCTGATAAGAATATAATAAAAGGACAGATGTTGGTGTGGTTAGTAGCCAAATTTTGAAACAAAATATCGAAAGTTTTATTTGCTGATTAATATACTTTAAAATCATTTTATGGAAAGAGAAGAAATTTGGCGGCGTTCATACCAAGTTTGTGATTTTGATTAATTTAAATTGGGAGGTCTGCTTGCAGATGCAGCTTGGAAAACCATCTTGGAATTTGCTTGAAGAGGAAATCTGTGTCGCCGGTCGCAGGACCTTCCGGATGGAGACTGACTGTCTACTTGTCAGCAGTCCGACAAAGGACACGTGAGCCGGAAAGTTGCTGACATTCTTTGTTTCCCTGTCTCTGATAAGCAGGTTCACATACTTTGAATAAAATCTACGAAAAAAGAACAGATTCCATCAATTGTTTTATTAAGCAGAACTGATTTAGAACACATGGAAATGAGAAGCGGGCGCCCAAGAAACATTTTCCGCGCTTGACCGGAGATTTTTGGTACGGATCTGTTGTTTCGTAAGCCACAATCAATTGGTTAACGTTGTTTAATAGCTGTTTATTTTGAGAATCATATAAACCCATTGCTAAAAAAAAATACTCTGTGACCAAAATTCGCAGAGTTACTGACTGTTAAAAGTGGTGGTACACAAAGTTACCACTGGACCGCAAAGAGCTTAATTTATGTGCAATCAGAAAGAAAATTTACAATTTATGAAAGATTTTCAATTATTGTTACATTTGCAGGCAAACACAAGGGAATATTTCACGGGAGTTAAAAGTTTCTACAACTGAAAACGTTCATTCCGTGGCGACTTCTGAAATAATTAATTACTTCCGAGTTGTTGCAGCAGACGACTTCCTCGTACTCGCACCCTGCATTGTCGACGAACTACACGTGTACAGTTCACGCCTTCTTTTGTTATCATTCCCCGCTGCTGAAACTAACATTACTAACAAATAATAATTCGTGCAGAAAGTCTAGAAACTGTCTGAGGTGTTTCGCTGCAACATATATATATATATATATATATATATATATATATATATCTTACTCTCCATGTTTGTCGACGTCATCTGAGGAACTAAGAATTCTCCTTGTTTGATGACGTGATGGAGACTAAACCAAGATAATTTCTCCAGCGTGTTGATCAGTAAGTAAGTAACTGTTTGCATGAAACGTATTACAATGGATTCCTCAGATCACTACCTTTAAATTCACCTCAAAGATTTCAGTGCCCGTTCTACGCGTTAAAATGTTTGTAAACCTCGACGCACAATACAATAAATTAGCCTACTCACAATTTTCAAGCCTGACGAATGAAAATATCGGTCAGTGGCTTATATGCTATTTCGGAATCCACGCTGACGTTACGAAGCGGAGTTGTTTATGCAGAAAGAATGCTGTAAAATTTTATAGTCAGATCGCCCTGACTGTATCAAGGAAACATAAGACTCTTTCGCTATTATTACGAACAACTGAGACAAGTTTATCGTCTGAAAATCGCGAAAGAAGAGCATAATTGTGTTTTAATGATTCATTTCCATACTGTATGCAGATCATTTCAAATGCGAATGCCCACTTAAAAAAACACGAATAAACAGTTCTTTAAGGAATCGGAAGACGGCAATGACGCACAAGACAGGCAATAAATTACTTTCTGTTTGAAAACTGGAGTGACGTAGAAACAGAAAACAGTGTAAGACGCAGGAGGAAGTATTATTCATTTGTTTCCGAAGGCTTAAGAACACCGTATCTGACAAAGTGATGGCTTAACATATTGACTTAATGCAGACCAATGCTCCATAAAGGGAAATTCTGTAGCTAGCTGTCAGAACAATACAGTTCAGTGATTAAGTTCTTGAAATTCTTCTTAAACTTGTAAGGATTAGGTAATCTGGCCTGTTTAAACTCAGAATTAAAGCCATAAATATTTAATAACCAGAATTATAAGTAACTCCAAGTTACATAACGTAATAAAATATTCAGTTACTCTGTATGTCTAGTCTGAGAAAATGTCCTTTTGTATTTTTTTTAATAATATTTTTTCTCTTTAGTCCGGTGACACTTGAAAGCGGCTAAAATAGATAACCTAACCGATCATGTCAAAGTCTTCCAGTGGTTTGAATTATTAGTGAAATTGCTGTTAGGTCTGCATAGAAGCAAACTTCAAATCTTCCAACACAAAAATGAATTTGAAGTCACAGCCGTTAGACTCTGGGAAATTTATACAAGTCTTAGCAAAACTTCAGAGAATAAAAAAACTGCATGCACTATTTAAGAAATGAATATGCTGTATGTCTCCATCCAAACATGTAAGAAAGCGAAAGAGATTATATCCATTTGACCCTTTGTAGCACCAACTCCATCAAAGTAATAGGCCTATTTTATCCTCCCGTTAGAACATTAATTTCAGAACTTTTGTGTGCATTGCCAATTTTTTACATCTCATCCGCCATGAAAGTGCAATTCCTACTTTAAAAAGTCTCAGTTCTACAAAGTTCAATTGACTAAAGCCTTTCTTGGCGAAATTATGTCTGTTTCTTATAAGAATCATAAAAAACGGAAAATTAGGAACTGTGGTCAAAAGACGGAGATATTTTTAATGTTGAAACAGGCGGTAGAAGCTGGCGCTTATTAAATTAATATGATATTATTAAAATCAGGACATAACGAACTGATGATTCAACGGTCTCAGTATCTAATAATATTAACGTGTTTTATAAATAATTTACACCCCAGAAAATAACCTGCATTTAATTAAGTTTCGTCTCCCTTGTCGATTCATTAAAATGACATATTCAGTATTCTACCCTCATCAGAGAGAACAACTTGCTCATTCTGTTTGGTTCTAATTTCTCGCCACTGAAATCTGGATATTTAATTAGTGACTCATGTCTCAGCGTCCTGACTGTTCCACGAGAGCCCTCGAACTCAGGAAAGGAAGTCAACCAGCCAGCCACACTGGATGGCACGAGGACGACAGAGATGTTCATGACGAAACAAGAGAACAGCGTGTCAAATGTCACACGAAATGAAGCACTTCATTTACTAGGGAATTCACAACCGGATATTGGGCCGATATGCAGAAACGCTTAACGGTGATCATGGTACAAACGGCATTAGGAAAGTTTTCGTGAAAGGATCTATTAAACTACTTATATCTAAGCATAAAAGTCTTTATTTATTCAAGAGACGGGAGACATGACTTATCTGCTCAAGTGTTTGTAGCGAAAATTTGTGTTTAAAAGACAAACGTAACTTGTTGTTCTGGGTTCATCTTCACCGCCGTGATAACCTCAAATCTTACAAGTAAAAACATCTTAAAGAAGATAATACAAGTTCGTCTCGCTCATCGAAACAAACAAAACTTACCACACTTAATAATATCATATAACAGTATATCGAGATTCAAATAGAAGGTTTATGTCAAATCATTTATGACAGGGAAAATATGTGAGATTAGGATATCGAAACATTGAAGGGAGAGCTTTATAGAAGTTACAAGATAGTATCGATTTCATTCTTAATTAATTAATTATCTGATTAATACGTCTTTTGTGACCTCAAACTTCCTGGGAAATTATAGAAAACATACAGAGATTAGAGTGAAGCAGAACATATAGAAAACGTTAAATTAGGCCACATTTCAGTTCAACAGATATTTTAAGACATTCCGTATTTAAATCAAAAACACGTGTCTCGTGAGTGCACATACAAGAAAACTTAAAACTGAAACAGCGACATCTTACGTGCGTCCTTGTCCCTTCTTTGACTTACGCGAATGGCAAAAAAGGCCTCTGAGCTTCTGTTGGCAACACTGAAATCGGTCGTGGTCTCGCCTTTTTTTATTATTCTATTTTACGTCCTGAGCATAATCTTTCTCGGGACAGGGTCGAGTGGCAGGTTTTGTCAGAAATAAATTATCTGATGCCATAAAAGACTGTAAATTTTTTTATTTAATGAAGCGAGTATTAGCTCTCCCACGACCACTGTCTGATTTAGTACGTTAACTGTAACATTAAAATTCAGTTCTTTTGTAGAGAAAATACCTTTAATGTTCAGAAAGGAATAATTTTATTTTTCAAAAATTCTGTTCTGTTGAGACCACTTTGTGCCCGATATTATAACAACTTTGGAAATGTACTATGGCTTAAGAATTCTGGCCCATTTAATCCGTTATTACAACTAGATTTTAAACTTGTTAATGCTCCATTTGATAATAAAAACAGCGGTCGGAAGAGAAAGGTCCTCCCACGGGCCTGCAAATTCGATAAAAATAATTCCAACGGCTCTCGACTTAGGTGGCAGCTCAAATAGCCCTCGTGTTCGTACCGAAAACGGCAAAACTTCCGGAGAAATATATTAGGCATGAAATGCGTGGTTCATTTTTTTCTCTGTGTGAGGTAGGAACGTTTACCCCTCCGGTAAACGTTGGGCGAATTACGCTCCAAATGTTTGCAGCAACGCGTACTGATTTTAACCAAAATTGCGTACATCAACAAATGATAATAACACTAATACCAAACCTAACGAAAATCCATTCAGCGGTTCACGAGTTGCAACATAATCAGACGGACAGACACGTCGCAAAGGTAACTTTTTTTTACAAATTCACTGCTAAGTTGCCTAAACGCCCACGTGGGTTGGTACCACTGCTGACATTTAATTATTTACTTTACAAAATCGAGTTACTTTACTTTGATTGTCTCTATAATAAAAGAAGGAAACTGATTTACAGTATGCTTACTGTTGTTTAACGTGTATTTGTAAGGATATTTGGTAAAACCGACTCAGAAATGCTCATTATAATGAGTTCACGTCTCCTATCGAACCGAATGGCTTATCGATAACGCCTGTTACATATATTTCTGTGATACTCATTTCAGGTTCCCTGACCGAGATGTTTCGCGATTGTTCTCAGTCACTCCAGACGAATTACAAGAAAACTTACCTTCCAAACGGCCATTATTTTATCGTGGCATCCAATTGGACTACATTAATACATAAGATGATATAGTTGCGTCATATTGTGATATGATATATTAATTAATTATTCGGTTGTGGTCCGTCTAATCACAATTCAAATTTAAAATTTAAAATTTACAATTAAGATAATTAAAATATCATTTGATGTTCTTCATCGAACAATCGATTTACATTTGGAACATCTTTTTACAACATGTTTCGGTTTCTATATAAACCATCTTCAGGTGTAAAAGTTAAAATTATAAACTTAAAACCTAATTACAATTTCTGATATGCAACTTTTAAATTTTAAATTTAAATTGTGATTAGACGGACCAAAACCGAATAATTAATTAATACATTAATACGTCATCGTAAAACAATAACATAAAATAACAGAGCAAAACTTTATCCTATTTCATTACTTGTCTGCAAGATAAGACGACGTTGTGTGACACAATGTTATTTACTAATAGGGAGGTTCTTGGTTCAAATCGTAGTCTGAGATCGGCGATTCTGTGTGGCCTTTAAACTATTTACTGATGATGCAAATAAAGGGGCAGAGCCCCACGCCAGCTCAAACACAGCACCAGCTGCAGTACCATCACTGTGAAATGCGGTGTAGTCTGACGTGAAATGAGTGCTGTCTCAGAGGATAATAAATACACTTCATTATTAATAATTGTGGTCGGGTGATTATCACTACTTCTTCGTATTATGCATGTCCCGGGTTTAAATTTAGGTCCGGCGACCGGTTGTCATAACCGAGGTTTTTCGTAATCTTCCTCAGTCCCTCCTGAGTTCCAGGACCAGACCACAAACGCGTCCTTCCACATAGTTTCCAATTCATTTTTCACCATCAAAATCATTATCCCATTCCACACTATACAGTCTCAGCTTTTGAAAGCTTCGTTAAATTAGCTGTAAATAAATAAACAAATAATTTTGTAAGTTTCGTGGGTGAGAATATGTAAAATGGATCACATGTTCTGATTTGTCACTTTTCACTTTATATTTCGCGTGCGAGCGAAGTAAGAACCTCAATTGTTTCTTCACAAACGTAGCAATTTGGTGCATTATTCACTACGTGTATTTTGTAAAATGCTACTAACACTGCTTCACGCCAACTTCTAAATATAAATTTATGATTCATTTGCTAAATCTCAGCACCTGACTCAAACTAACAAGTCCAGTTCCAACGTTACGTAGAAACAAGACGAAGAATTTAAGAAACACATAGAAAACAATTCTGCAGTTCACTTTTTCAAGCTTAATACGTGCAGAAAAGAATTAGACCACTTTACATAAATTAAAAATAACATCAGAATTTTACATTAAGACATATAACGAAGCGTCTCGTACGGAATTTATAGACGCCATTACGATGGGGTTCATATAATATTGCACTCGAGTTATCTCAAATGGTTTCGCAGATTTGTTGTTTTAAAGTCTCTAAAAATTCTGAATAAATTTTTTTAGTACAAATATTACAGCGAAAATTTTTAGGATTCCATATTAAGTGTCATCAAATTCTCAAGGTCCACATTTTGGTAATATTTATGTAAATCAAATAAGAATACATAAATGAGTTGTGATGAATATTCGGTAGATCGTTGACCTTGTAGTAGGAGGGACTCGAACCTACACAAACATGACTCATAAATAATTCTTTATCACACGGGGCAAGTTCAGTGAAGAAAAGTAGACAGAGAAAACATTCTGAACGAGACTTGAGGTTTCCATGACAGTAAAAAATGTTGAGTGTCTTCTACTGGTTTATGTCGCCGTGTAGTCCTGTTTCGGAGTAAAGTACCTCTATCTTCAGGGCACATAAAAGACTACACATTGCGTAACAACAAAGAAGAACACTCAGTAACATAGTCTGAGTAGTTTACAAAAAACTATACTCCGCCTGATAACTGCAGCCTAGAAGGGCATGTAGGGACTTAATATAAACAAACCCTTAAGTCAGTATACCTAATTACTGTAAGTAATAGTCTTACTTTTCAAAGCATTTAGTCCAATAGCTCAACTCAACTGCACCATTTTCTCTGCTAGGCCTTAAGAAACTTGCGGACGTCGGTGCTTTAGAATAAATATCCTGAATCTGCAGTGTTTCCTCCGGCGTCTCGGAGGTGACGGAAAATTGTACGTCGCGAAGTCAGAACAGCACGGAGGAAGAAAGAGGGCTTCTTCAAATTTCGTGTTATCGACGGCCTCGAGAACATGTTCGTGGCTTCAGAAAAGTAATTGTTCTTTCTGCAAAGTATCCTTTGCATCTTGGCACGAGAAACTCTCCGCCTCGGCGTGGACAGTGAGAGAAAGCTTTGATTGATTTGAACGAGCAGCGGGTAAACACAAAACGTCAGACCCGTGGATAACAGACTTCAACGTAAAGACCTGACAATGGGCAGGACCATCCACTGGTCTTGAAGCTCTTCCTAGCCAAGTAAACAGTTCAATTTTTTTAGTATATAGGCCTATACAATGTGTTTGTGCCAACTATGACCACAGGGAAACTGTTTTCGTATTGCCTTCCTGAAATGTAATCCGATTCGACAGTCTGCAGTCAGACAGTTACAAATGTATCGGTGTTTCAGGTTCGAATATCAAAAGGCAAAAGCTGAATATTTCTTTAAAAGCTGATTGAATCTGGGAGAATAATTTTCGTCCTATATGGAACAAGAATATTCTTAAGAACTTCTTTAAATATCTTGGATCTGGACCTGTCCTGAACCCAGTTCACACCCTAATTCCTTAAAGACAATTATAATATTTTAGAGTTGCTTACGTCTGTAATTCCCACTGATTCAACTACGGAAACAAATGTGATACACAGTACGCAAGAATTTGCATGAATACAAAAGACAGATTACTCTATGTTTCTGAAAATGTGGGCGGAGTCTCCCGATGCCCACTGCCAGCACGATAGTGGTTCTCACTTGTAGCTTGTCAGAATATCTGAGGAGCTTATTAGGGTCGCTCCCGCACCGAAATTTAGCCCTCCCCCCCCACACACGATACTCTCCGAGTCAGCCCCAAGGACACCTTCGATATCGTCATCAGGAGGTCGCTTAAAAAAGATGTTCTTGCATCTCTTGAGCCGACCTGATGAGCACAACGTGGAAGTTCCCCACCAAGTTCTGACGTCATCGGTTTTCTGTTTAATCGGGCAGTTCTATGAACAGACCGAAAGGGCGGTTATGAGTTGACCCCTGTCACCTTCGATTGCCTAATTCTACTCGCAAACATCTTTACTGGTTCATAGACGTCGACGACATCTTTATAATGCGGTCTCATGAACTGGAAACAACTGAACGACGTCTTTACACCAAAGACTTGCTTACCAACATTCAGTTCACGACGGAGATGGTGACAAATGGACACATTTCATTCCTGATTACTGGTGTTAAAAAGATGCTGGACTGCTTCTTGGGACACACAGTGCAATTCCAGGTCTCTTCATCATGTGGTTAAGAAGCAGGCTGTTCTTCCGACCACGGTTAACAAGGCGCAGGCGAATGCGATCACGAAAGTCTCCAAAAAAGAATTTCCTTCAGGGAACTTTCCTGAGCAATGCCTACAGCAGCCGGTAAGTTCTCCGATTTTCTAACTCACCCGAGAGAGACTCGTCGCCATGCAGACACGATCCTCCTTCGGCGGTGCCCTTCCTTTCGACCGCCCAAACACAACCTCCCTTTACGAATTATCTGTGCCTCCCGTCAGTCCGTCCGACGACCTAGCCCAAAGCGTAAGTTGTACACGGCTTTCTTTGCGAGTGAACGAAGATGTTCAATGGTCAAACTGGACATTCAGTCGACACGAGGGCTGTAAGCACCTACCATCCTGACAAGCTGCCGTGACTGCGACTATCCTGACCATGAATCCATGCTCATGCACCACATCATAAGGGAGGCGACAGAGATCGAGCTGAATCCCATCACATTGCAATTCGCTTCATGAAGTAATGTAAGCAGGCCTTTGTCGATGGCATGGGGCACACTTCCCTTCACTTCACCCCTCCCCACCCGTGACCTTGTGGGGATAACGCATGATGGCCCCCCCCCAGCCCAATTATGGCTCACTTTCCATTGGTGTTTCTCATCGTTATAATTGGCCATAATCATTTCACCCTTCTTCCTTTCATTTGTCAGTTCTCAACCCTTCGACCTCTGATCCAACCATTCACCCTCCACTCGCATTCACGGTACTCCATCTCCGGGCTTCCAGTTCTTAATGTGCCCTGTCACCTGTACTTAATTTTAATTTCACTTTGATGCGCCCTCTTGGTAGATCCTAAGACGGCCACTTTCTTCCCCTCTCCTCTGACTCCGGGAACAGCCCTTCTCCTTAACTGCACGAAGACTCGCTACTGGCCCATAAAAGATATTTCCCATTTCTCGACTCTGACTGAACAATTCCCTCTAGCCTAACATTTCTGACCCTGGAAAACGCTCAACTTCCCAACACGCACACTTAGCCCTGAAGATGGAGACAGTACGTTCCTTCGAAAAGTTAGTGTATACGTGGCGTCATAATCCTGAACAACAACAGTGACATCTTCACCGCCGTGAGGAACTCTCCTCTCTAGAAGGGCAGAGGTAAAATCCTGCCGAAGATGTCAATGTCTTTTATGCTTACATTTACTAACTTGTTCTTTCTATATTCATATAAAAACAAACTTTGCGCATTATGCTCTTCGGATATCGTTTCTACCAGCGGTTATAACACAAAATAAAGTGCAGATGTCGTTTAGAACCAGCAAAATTTCACACGGAGCTTTTTCCTATGCGTCGTACATTTTAACGGGCTGTTATATCCGTGCAGTATCAAATCCAATTAAGTTAATCACTAGCTTTACCAGCTACAGAATACGCGGCTTTACAGTGAGGTTATATACATTCAGGTCTACTGCTAATTAGCTTAGTAATTCTGATTGGCATCTGCGATACATCAATGCAAATGCGAACGAGAAACAATTTCGCAGAGAACGTATTTGAAAATTATCCGTAATACAAATCCAAATATATTTCCTTTATATCTGAGATCACTGAAAATGGTTGTTTAAAAATTTACATACGGGCTACAGCTTTCTCTGGATTAGAACAAACACAAATCAGATTTACATAATTAACCTCAGTGTTCACAGTTGTTAGGTAGAAAGATGGCTATCTTAAGCCCATAATCACTCACTGCCCTGATGATGAAGACAGCAGTAACTCTGAAACGTTATTAAACATCTGCCCTACTACACGGCGCTACAACCCAGAAGACAGCCATCTTCTTAATCACTCCATGTCTGTCGAACGGTAAATCGCTTTCTTCCTAGGAAGCAGGCAACCCACATGACTCTTGGCTACTGTTGGAGCACAGCATAGTACAACAGTCAGAGCTCTGTATCGATGGTCGCTTGGCTAGCACGTGTTCAGCTCGAAGACTCGACCTGAAACTGCAGATTGGCTTTTTAAGCCAAATCCAATCCTAAGCGTCAATAATTAAACCTCTCAGTCCGACGGCTACAAAATTCGAGAACTAAACGTTAAAAGCTTGTGTAACGCGACGCCCCATGCCAATTTCAGTCTCGCGTGTTCCGCTCCATCCCTCATTCTAAAAGGCGGAAGGAGCACAAAGCAAACAACTAGCGAGGAGTAAAGTAGCAAACGATGTCGATCGATTGATTCGTTTTAGAGGCTGCCGACTGAGGCCACGATTTTACCTGCCCACATAACGCATTGGCTTGTGAATGCTGGAACAGTTGGTCGAAACTTAAAAATAGGATTTTCTTGGAGAGCGTGAGGAAAACCACTCACAATCAGCGCAGTCGGCTTGCGGATAAAGATCTGAACCCGGGAGTCCCGAATACAAAGAAGTATCTGGCATTTAACCACCACCGCAAACGCCTCCACGTTTAAATGGTGGTAATTCTGAAGCTTATCAAGTGATAAATCATCATTAAAGCCTTTCATTAAATTAATAGAAGAGCTACGGGTGTCTAAGGGAAAGACGAGATACAAAGAAGTTGTATTTAACGATGAGTCGACAATAAAAGGGATTAGAATAATAAATTTATTTTTGTGGTGTTTTGGGTTTATTTTGAAAACTGAACTACTGAAATGGAATACGTAAAAGGGCATATGCAGATGAGGCATCGCTTGGCTGTCGAAACTTAAGAGCAGATTAAATCCCTGAAGGCAGAGCAACCAACAGACTACGTAAGCGCAAGTCAGTTCTTGGCGGGGCCGTGTTGGTCTCATGAAAGAAAAAGATTCCGGACGAATTAGATTTGCTTTTCTGTTTGCATTAAGCGAGCGAGAGAGAGAATGTCTACCGACAGATTGTCTCTCTCCTGATCCACAACACAAAGAACGGAAAACATTCCCTGCTTCTGCAAACAAATTCATGTGTGTACATCACGTTACTTTACACAGAGATATTTGGACAGGTTCGTAGTTTTAAATCGCCAGTAAAACGATTTGTCCTTCCTACTAAAAAAAAAAGCCCTCGAGGGTTGCGGGCGGCGGTGAACTCAGTCGTTACAAAATGTTAAGGACTTTAATACAAACAAAAAGTTATGAACGCAGTGGCTTTATGAGCGACTCACTGGTAAGTCACGCGTTTAATAACGCTGAACCAACCACACAACACCACAGAATAAATAATACGTACCAAGACAGACTGGAATCGAAGGTACCAAAATCCATCCTCGTGTTTACTCGCCAATGGAAAAGAAAGCAAACCTATCTCGTTCTCAAACTCATCACCAGAAATAGGATGAAGACTCAGCCTCACGCTCCGACAGCTTTACTCTCACGAAAAAAACGACGATGCTCCGAATTGTGGAGTCAGTCACTTTATCGTCTGAACTACAGAGGCCGAAACATCGACTTCTTTGTGTGGACAAACACATCAGAGCCAATTAGTTTAATGGAATCGCATATGAGGTTCGTTTGTCCATCCATTGGCAACTACGCACCCTCTGCTCTGTTCACCCTTTACGATTTCCGATACCAACCCAACCCAACACATTTCTGCTCTATCTTGTTTCAGTTCGGTAACTGTTCCCACCCTGTTATCGCAAAAACTTCTTCATAGTCCATAAATCAGAGCGAAAGAACTGGCCCGCCACTAAATTTAGTTCGAACGGACGTGGAAGTCATGCAAACACAGTTCCACGTTTTAGAGTGCAGCACTGCGCCCCAGACACTGCAAACATATCCGACCTATACCACATTCCGTCTCTTGGGAATTCACAGTGCGTGAATCTCACTGAGTTACCAATCAATACCTAAAGAATTGTTTTCGATATTCATTGTAGGATTCTAAAAATCTGCATGATAATAAGTCCCTTTAAATTTGCATTTCGCTAAATTTATTTTCGTCATCAGGACTGGTAAAATTCGCACCTGTGCATGCCAGCGTTTCTCTTAAAAAAGGCTTGTAAAGAGCGAGGGATGCCTCGTGTCATTCACACTGCTCGCGTTCTCATCAGCACATGTCAGGATTAAAACATCCCGCAAATGTGAATGAATCACAATCCAACTCGTTCAGCTTATACATTAACAAAGAATGCACAGGCTGCGACACTTAGGTTAGGTTCAAGGAAACTTGGTAACTAATTAACAGTTTTAACGCCACGCGAGTGACGAATGGAGGACCTCGCATAATATTCGGGTGTCTACAGATTGACAGGACTGGTTCTTAATTTACAAAGGAAAATAAAGAATGTCTCTGGGTATCGTCTTATTCTGTACCAAATTCCTAAATAAATAGTCTTGCAAGTAGTTAAGAATATTTCGGAGGAATGTATCGTCTCCGTCTTCAGGGTAAGACGTTTTTGTTGCCACGAGAATTTCAAATCTCAGTTAAAATCGTTCATCGTCAAACTAGAAGACTTAACAGTTACTCACAGTGAAACAAACAATTCATCTTTCGCCTGAAACATCTGAAGAAGAGCAAATAGTGTCTTAGGATGGTCCACATTTAAATCCGCTATATCCAGCGTCAGTTGTGAGCCATCTTGCTTGCTTGGTTCTTCCATGATACAGATCTCTGCGAACGCTTAATGGCAGGAGCTCTCCTCTCTGGACACGAAAGGCGTCTTCTTCAAAATCAGAAACGGATATTCGGAATATTTTTTTTGTTGACAGTCGAAAAACGCAATAAACGCAAATCTCAAGGGTAGCAGACGCGAGTCATCATCAAAACGCAGGTTAATAGCATAAGGGGGTTGAAATGAAAGTGCCAGTGTCCGCTGGGTACGAGTTACAGCCTTCCATTACTCACCGACGCCTTACAGCGAGTGACCAATCGTTAACACTCATGATCGCACACGTACAAAAATCTGCAGCTTGAACGAGATCCCATAAATCGTCTAACATATTTCAGTTTACATTCAATTGGTAAATCGCTCAGTTCGAGAGGCTATGGTATATAAGCGCCAGTACTGGAGATTAAGCCACGCACATGAATCAAATACAGATGTCGTTCAGTACATTTAATGAAAATTAATTTTTATGGTATGTGTCATTTTTAAGCGACGCGCCGTTTACGGTTGACTTCCTGAAAAAGTACGGTTTGTGTTGAACCAAAATAAATGCAATCAACCCCTTGAAGCCGAAGCTCGTCTAAATATTATTTAATAAATCAGTCCGTACCGCGAAGAAAACACAACGCTTCACCATTACAAAAGACAACTGGTTGACGCTGTTTAAGGAAATAATCCCTTTTTACACTGAGAACAATCCGAAACCCATACATACAAAACGCTGAGTTATTAACTGTGTGAAACAGGTGGTATATATAGTTACCACTGGGTCTGAAAGGGTTAAACTTGTACAGGCAACTGAAAATACTTAACACGAAATTAAACCGTATTTCATTCAACAGTTTCAGAGACAAATATTAATAGCAAAGCAGACGAAACGACCTCCCCATTAAGCATTCATTTTTCTACGTCGTGCACAGAATGCGTGCCGATAAACTATTCCCGACACAAGTTGTGCTTTGATTTGCTATCAAGAGCGGTTGCGCGTCGCGTGCTCTCTGAGTTATCTGTCGTAAACGCGGTTTGTCGGTCGCCCTGAGCAGCGGAACTGACCCTTGCTGCTGGGCGAACATCCATCAGCCCCCCCCCCCCCCCCCCCCCACACATCACAATTTGATTTCCCCTGCACTGTAGACACTTCAATTACTGACCTAATCGATTTTCATCGTAAAAGCATGAATGTCTCTGAGAGACAAAAGTCTCGTGACTCATATTATTCTTAAACTTTGATCAACTTCTCTCGCTGACTGCCCAGTTGGCTGGAAATTCCGTTGCAAGTTCGTGCTATTTACTTATTGAAAGTACTCTTTCATGGAGTGAGTACTGAATCAGACGCAGAGTTATTTGTGGTTGTGACTTCACTTACGAGGTGCTTATAGTGATTATCAGTATTGCCATGGCAACCGACATTAGACCTAGATACACAGAGCTTCAGGCCTTCTGCTACGTTCACGTAATTTAACATTAATTAAGGCGGATTATTGACGGAACTCACCCAGTATCATGTCCAGCGGCGACCTTCGTTATTAGCGACGTTGCAGAGTTGTCGCCATGCGCTTAGCCTCTGGAAATAAAAAATAAATCCGCTTCTCTTAGTAAATATTAGTAACAAAAATATTTGTTTATACATTATATTGCACAAATTGAAGATTCATTTCAAAGGTATATTAGAGGTTATTTGAATAAAAATTTCCTTGGATATTAACCATCGTCTAGTAAAATATAAAATATAAAACGTAAAACGACGTTTCGGAGATGGGACTCTGTAGGAACCTGAAGACGGAGATAGAGTCCCATCTCCGAAACGTCGTTTTACGTTTTATATTTTATATTTTACTAGACGATGGATAATATCCAAGGAAATTTTTATTCAATTGACTCTTCGTCATCGCCAAGAAGTTTTAGATTTGATATATATTAGAGGTTACTCTTAAATATGTGTAGAAGGTGATTCAGTATTTCTTTCATAGAATTTATTTTACATCGAATGAATGATTTTTTCACAAATACGTAAGAAGATTCAACATTTGATTGAATTTTTAAAATAACAGAAAATAGATTTCAGTACGACAAGTCGCGAGCAACTGTCTATTTAAATGTAACACTAAATAGAACCGGCCAGTAGTCGGTGGATTTACACATTTGTCTCTAATGAGACTAATAAACGTTCACGTGCCATAATAGTAACCGCCAAGAGATATAAATCCATAAAGAAATAACATAATTTTGAAAGATAAGGAGGCACAAGTTGGAGGATAATATTAAAATTAATAACAACAACTAGGATGCGAGGAAATAGACAAGATTAATCTGTTTCAGAGCATGGTCCAGTGGCAAGCTGTTGTCAACACGAAACCAAACATTCTGGGTCCATAAAAGCCGAAGCAGAAAGTTAGTTTCTGAAGAACTATGCTCTTGAAGTTAATAACTAATATATTTCTATAAAGGATTCGATTCCCGGCGGTGCCCAAATTTATAACTTGTGTTGGGCAAGGCCGTGGTCTAGGCAACACGGAGTTTTCCTCCGTGGCATCCCAACAATTACTCCATTCACACACAGAAGAAGGCAATGGCAAACCACTTCTGGATCATCTGCCAAGAACGTATATGAACAGGTCCCAGTCCGAGAAAAGGATGGAAGGATCCTGTTCATATGGACCTGTCGTCAGACAGAACACTAAATAATAATAAGATGAGGTGGTCTAGCGGTTAGAACGCTGGGCTTGTAATCCTGGGGTCTCGGGTTCGATTCCCGGCGGTGCCCGAATTTATAACTTGTGTTGGGCAAGGCCGTGGTCTAGGCAACACGGAGTTTTCCTCCGTGGCATCCCAACAATTACTCCATTCACACACAGAAGAAGGCAATGGCAAACCACTTCTGGATCATCTGCCAAGAACGTATATGAACAGGTCCCAGTCCGAGAAAAGGATGGAAGGATCCTGTTCATATGGACCTGTCGTCAGACAGAACACTAATAATAATAATAAAGGATTAATGCCTATTAAAGTTTGTTTTTAATTTCAAACCCTTGAAAGCACATGAATAAAACCAAACCACGGGTTAGTTTATGAATCGCCTTCACATAAATGAGAGTAGCATTTTCTGTTGGCGTCCTGGAATATTTAAAGCATCTACATTCGTGAACGTTGTATTACGTACAAACACGTCGGTATTAAAGCACTTTAGCTCAGACAACAAGTTTAAATGGCCGGATATCAAGAGCTAATGGACACTTCCGGTCTTCAGAGGGATGACGGAACCTGACGTTGCTATGGAGGCGCCAATGAAACGCCCACACATAACACGGCAACATAACCTAACTTAACGTCGTAGCCAGGAGTGGACTGCGCGTCAAACGGACTTCATGGAACAGGACAGTCGTTAGAACTTCCGGCAAAAGTGAAGCCGGCTTGGAAGAGAAGAGTATCGAGATAGTACAGTCTCTTACAAAAGAATGGGAACATATGTTTTGAGTCCTAAGACTGGCTACACCTTGATACAAAGTTTCTTAGTCATTTTACGCGGGATTTGGTGTACAATGACGAAGAAGATAAAAACTACCTGTATTGGCCAGCAATTTAATTACAAGAGTATCAGTAGGTCTGACTCGTTATCTGAAGTACCTGTCGTAACCAATGTTGTCAAAATGATTATTACTCAGATTTTCTAGCAAATTTTAAATATGGCCATAATCGACAACGCCCCCAAAATTCCCCCCCCCCATCACATAATATCTCATATCAGTCAACGATAAACAACCTCTGAGGTTGAAATGCCGTCATTAAGTATTTTAAAAATAAAAAAAATATTTCTCTATCACTTTGTAGTATGTTCCTGGGTTTCACTGAAAATACATAACGTGAAAACAGAAGCACGTGTGTCACTCTTGCTACTTCAAGGCCATTAAAAGTGCGTATATCTGATCGGGATGAAAATGTGCACAGCAAACCACACATTCGCACTTTAAACAGAAAGAGAGAGAGAGTAAGTATTTTAACAGACGGCTACGCTCAGAGCACAGATATCTCCTTCGGCTTATTTTATGAGCAGAGCCCCAAAAGCTAATTCTGTAGCCAAGACCGTAATTAGTCCTTGCTACATTAAACGTGAATTTGTTTGATATCTACTTCCACAGAAAACTCTGCGCCCTTGGCCACAAAGCTCGCGTTAATAAACTCACTAAACAAGCTTTCTGGTAGCAGAAGTCAAAAGTTCAACATAGCTAATAGCAGTGCCTGCCAATAGACGCGATCCCATCGAATTCAGTCCTCACATCCTGCCCCAGCAAGACACAACCACCTTAAAGTTATTCATTCAGTTTAACTCAGTTCTAACTCATATAATGAAAGTTGACATCTTGAAGCGATCCACAAGAACGTTTATTATTCTATTATTATTCACAAGAGATGTTGCAAAAAATCGCCAAAACTTGGCTTTGTGGTTCAGTACATTTCAGAGATTATGGTTTGATATGGTTGAAATGCTTATTATAATTATGCCATTTTTTAAGGAACTTTCATGTTGCTGGAATAAAGTCAACTTCTGAATAGAAGTCATCTGAAAACTATAAAACACATGGATCAAATGCCTCTCCCCCCCCCCAACCCTACATTAGACCCGTATCTTCAACTCGTCCTGGCCTTGTGCATTTCACGTTCCGAAGGATACAATTTCCGTGTATAAATGACGATTGCCATTAGTAACCTGAAATTGCTTGGAGAAGAAGTTGTAAAATAGATACGGCACACGAACTTTTTATTACCCACTAGAGCTTGACGAAAGTCTCGAATAAACCAAGCAATTACCTCAAGGCTATAACAGCCGACGTTCACATAAACACCTCTTTATTTGCTGATAATCAGACTTAAGTTGGCTCTTAAGAACATTTACTTATTCCTGGTTTACTTATCGGCCACCATTAATTGCGTGGCTTCAAATTGTAAGTTGATTAGTAAAACTAGCGAACAATGAATTGGAAAGGAGCTGTCTCGGCCTGATTTAAGGTAATATCGCAGCGTTTGCCTGCAGGCATTGATAAAATATACCTCAGTCAGAACCGTAGGCATCCGGGTAGAAATTTGAACCTGAAACCTAACCTCCCGAAGACGAAGCAGGAGTACAAACCATTCGACCACGACATTTATTTCGGGGCAAGAGAGTACTTCAAGGAAGAATATATATATATATATATATATATATATATATATATATATATAGAAAAGAATGTGTGACGCATTACTCCACTCTCCCCTAAGCCTTCACAGCGCAGTGTTAAATCACACGAACAAAATTAACCATGTCTTTAATTTGTTTGTAGGTTCGTGTTTTATTTCCGAAAGTTTGGATCTAAAAAGAGATATAATTGCATTTAAACGAAAATAAAATGAAATTAAAGGAAAAACATATTTTTTGGACAATATAACAGGCTACCCAAATAACTGAGGAATTGTAGTTATTTAAGCCTCAGAAAGACTCCAGAATATATATGAGAGTGAGAGAGAGATGTTATTAAGAAAACTAAAGAGACTTCAACAATTCTGTGAATCGACATATAAAACACGTGTTTCTATAGAAATGACAACAATAAATCTAATCTAAATCTCTAGGCTGTTTCAGGATTCGTAAGCTTTTATAGGATTCGAGTATTGGACGTTAACGAAGGAACAAGTAAAATGAATGGAGATGACAGAAGTGGACTTTGTCAGAGCAGCAGAAAGGCACAGAAAGACAGATCATAAATGCGATGAAAATAAGAAATGAAACGCAATAACACAAAAAGAAACCCCAAATGAAATGGCTAGAGCATTTCTAAAGCGAGACTGAAAAAATGAATGGTAGCTCTTTTCTACCAATGTCAACGGGTCTGCCTGTTGAAGATTCCAGGGACGACGACGGACGAAACAATTCCTGTGCTTGTGACGAGTAAAGGTAACGAGCTTAATATATGATATTCGTCATGACAATCCACTAAATCGATTGCGTGTTGCATTAAATTAGAGTGGATACAAATTATTCATTATCGAGAGATCAGTTACGGAATTCGCCGGTGGAATTAAGCTCGTACAAAGAGGTTACAGAGTCTGCGTGTTTGAAATCAATAGCGTTTGCATCCCATAACGCAGATTAATATCAGCGGCATTTCCTTTAAAGGTACTTCAGACATTAAGGCCGATAGTCTAAGATCTGGTTGATTACGTGATACAGAATAATAATTATCGCACAGATATTTATCATTACAGTAGACAAAACCTGATTCCAAGTCTTTTGAGTCTACTTGTTACACGAAATGGCAGAAAAGTTATTTTGCTACGTAACACGGTAATGCACTAACAGTGACGACAGATTTTTAACGCAGTGGTGATAAAATAATTAAATTCACCATTAAAATACAACAGATAAGTAACTATAAAATGCTAATAAAATTCTCATTAGTAGCCGTGCTATTTATCTATTATCTATTCACTTATTTGTAGTTTATTTAACAAAGCTTTCAGGAAGTCAAATAATGCACGATGAAACGATATGTTAATTGAATAAAAATTTCCTTGGATATTATCCATCGTCTAGTAAATATAAAACGTAAAAAAAAGATAGGGATTGGCTCTATCTAGTGGGCCCAACTGTGTAGGAACCTGAAGACGGAGATAGAGTCCCATCTCCGAAACGTCGTTTTTTACGTTTTATATTTACTAGACGATGGATAATATCCAAGGAAATTTTTATTCAATTGACTCTTCACCATCGTACAGAAGTTTTAGATTTGATAAACGATATGTTGATTAGTAAATAAAACATTGAGAGGGATGCGGACGAATGCATCAGTGGCCTAAGTAGGATAGGGCAGCTCCGAGCAGAGATCTGAACGGAGACCTTCAGAAAGAACGCAGAAGAACTAATAACTGGACCCTTAGACTAAATCCAACAAAACAAACTCCGTTATGTACTGATGAGAATTCAGGTTCTCAAGGACGTAACAAGCCAGAATGTCTTCTCCAACATCAGTTGGACGAATCAATCTGTTCCTGATAAGAGAGTCCCTATCGACTTCCTTTTGAACCAGAAAATGTTTCATTTGGCGATGGAGTTCTTTCCTATCTGAACGTAAATCAGTATGCATAAGAGCAACTTCGTGAAACGCTGTGTTCGGTTTCGTGATTAAAATTTATAGTCTACTGATAAACGTTGGCTTTGTTCACGTGTTTCTGAAGAAAAGTTCGATTCGTTGCAGTTTGTCTACGGCGGTGGCAGGAGGCCACAGCGATTCTCAAATACACGTTTATGAATTTCGCATTAAAGCAAGAGAAACGCTCATAATTGATGTAGTGGCCTATTATAAAGCTGCGTGTTAATCGCAATATCTTTATTTTCTCTCTTCCCGTTCCTGTGTCCTGCGTTTGCCTGATGTAGGAGGAACACGGCCTTCGTTCTGTGCTTCGGCGCGCGACCGCCAACCACCGGACTCGGGTTAGTGCGACCCTGAAGGTAGATGCGGCTTTAATATTCTCTTTGGCTTTTGTGTTTCAAATTCCCTTGTGGTCCGACGTGCAACCCGCCTCGCAGCAAAGCATCACATGCAGATATTTGTTCAACAAATTATCCTTCTCCCTGTATTTACATTATCTGTACTTTCTTTCTGTCATCCTGTACATTCCACCTGTAAACACACGGACATGCGTTGTCAGCTGTAACTTGTCAACGTAGTGTTCTATATCCCGCCTCACTTATAAATTGTATCTGTTTTTTTAGTAAAATGTACCCACCGCGTATTATTAGGTTAGGTTAGGTTCTTAATATCTGTAAGCGAGCCCCATTTTTACGGTTGAATTACTGGGGAAAATAGCCCAAGGAAAGCAAATGGGACGTGGTTAGATTGTGTCAATTATATAAACATTGCGTATACTTCAAACAAAAATGGCGGGAGAACTTAAAACTACTCACAAATACCTCCACGTTGATCCCTCAGGCTGAGATACCAATTTTCACTCCTACACAGACAACATATAAATTATAGCACGTACTATTTTGTACGCCAAAGTTCAGGATTCTAAACAGGAAATCGAGAGGCGTCTGTAAACATTCCTAAAACTTAATTTACTATAATTTCTCTCTATTATAGATGAAACAGTTTTTATGCTCATAAACAGGCCATATAAATAATTTAACCAAGACGAAAGGAATATTACTTACGCTGGTTGAATGTAAATGGACTCCTATTACGCGATTATCCCGTAGGACCGCGACGCTAGTAACGAGTTCAGGGTAAATGTACGTCGAGATTAATTAGGTTAGGTTAGGTTAGGTTAAGTTGGTTTATAATAATTTGCGCTGAGTATGCGATGCTGTCCCTTTGACCCCATGACCGTCTTCGTCGCTACGCTTGGCGTCTGCGGAACGCGTTGAAACATTAGGCGTCGCGACGCCTGACGTCGATTTTTAGTTGACTGATCAGCGTCTTCTGGCAGCCGTCTGATATAAATTTGACGTCATATGAAACCGTTGCGGCGGTGGGCGTCGCGACGCCTGGCGTCTAATTTCTGAACTTGCGAAAAATGTTATCCGAAGGGTTCTGATCACATTAGTGTGACTCTGAGATGACGTCACGATTATAGGCGTCTCGACGCCCGGCGCCGAAATTCCAAAGTCACTCTATATATCACCGAATTGTTTGGATCACGTTCTAGATGCCCTGCGATGGCGTCGGTAAAGTTAGGTTAGGTTGGGTAAGATTAGGTTATGTTAGATTAGGTTGGGTTGTTATGTCATGTAATGTAATGTAATGTAATGTAATGTAATGTAATGTAATGTAATGTAATGTCATGTCATGTCATGTCATGTCATGTCATGTCATGTCATGTCATGTCATGTCATGTCATGTCATGTCATGTCATGTCATGTCATGTCATGTCATGTCATGTAATGTAATGTAATGTAATGTAATGTAATGTAATGTAATGTCATGTCATGTCATGTCATGTCATGTCATGTCATGTCATGTCATGTCAGGTCAGGTCAGGTCAGGTCAGGTCAGGTCAGGTCAGGTCAGGTCAGGTCAGGTCAGGTCAGGTCAGGTCAGGTCAGGTCAGGTCAGGTCAGGTCAGGTCAGGTCAGGTCAGGTCATGTCAGGTCATGTCATGTCATGTCATGTCATGTCATGTCATGTCATGTCATGTCATGTCATGTCATGTCATGTCATGTCATGTCATGTCATGTCATGTCATGTCATGTCATGTCATGTCATGTCATGTCATGTCATGTCATGTCATGTCATGTCATGTCATGTCATGTCATGTCATGTCATGTCATGTCATGTCATGTCAGTTCAGGTCAGGTCAGGTCAGGTCAGGTCAGGTTAGGTTAAGTTAGGTTAGGTTAGGTTAGGTTAAGTTGATTTATAATAATTTGCGCTGAGTATGCGATGCTGTCCCTTTGACCCCATGACCGTCTTCGTCGCTACGCTTGGCGTCTCCGGAACGCGTTGAAACATTAGGCGTCGCGACGCCTGACGTCGATTTTTAGTTGACTGATCAGCGTCTTCTGGCAGCCGTCTGATATAAATTTGACGTCATATGAAACCGTTGCGGCGGTGGGCGTCGCGACGCCTGGCGTCGAATTTCTGAACTTGAGAAAAATGTTTTCCGAAGAGTTCTGATCACATTAGAGTGACCCTGAGATGACGTCACGATTATAGGCGTCTCGACGCCCGGCGTCGAAATTCCAAAGTCACTCAATATATCACCGAATTGTTTGGATCACATTCTAGGGGCCCTGCGATGGCGTCGGTTAAGTTAGGTTAGATTGGGTAAGATTAGGTTATATTAGATTAGGTTGGGTTGTTATGTTATGTTAGGTTAGGTTAGGTTAGGTTAGGTTAGGTTAGGTTAGGTTAGGTTAGGTTAGGTTAGGTTAGGTTAGGTTAGGTTAAGTTAGGTTAGGTTAGGTTAGGTTAGGTTAGGTTAGGTTAGGTTAGGTTAAGTTGGTTTATAATAATTTGCGCTGAGTATGCGATGCTGTCCCTTTGACCCCATGACCGTCTTCGTCGCTACGCTTGGCGTCTGCGGAACGCGTTGAAACATTAGGCGTCGTGACGCCTGACGTCGATTTTTAGTTTACTGATCAGCGTCTTCTGGCTGCCGTCTGATATAAATTTGACGTAATATAAAGCCGTTTTGGCGGTGGGCGTCGCGACGCCTGGCGTCTAATTTCTGAACTTGCGAAAAATGTTATCCGAAGGGTTCTGATCACATTAGTGTGACCCTGAGATGACGTCACGATTATAGGGGTCTCGACGCCCGGCGTCGAAATTCCAAAGTCACTCAATATATCACCGAATTGTTTGGATCACATTCTAGGGGCCCTGCGATGGCGTCGGTTAAGTTAGGTTAGGTTGGGTAAGATTAGGTTGGGTTGTTATGGTATGTTATGTTAGGTTAGGTTAGGTTAGGTTAGGTTAGGTTAGGTTAGGTTAAGTTAGGTTAGGTTAGGTTAGGTTAGGTTAGGTTGAGTTAGGTTAGGTTAGGTTAGGTTAAGTTGGTTTATAATAATTTGCGCTGAGTATGCGATGCTGTCCCTTTGACCCCTTGACCGTCTTCGTCGCTACGCTTGGCGTCTGCGGAACGCGTTGAAACATTAGGCGTCGCGACGCCTGACGTCGATTTTAGTTGACTGATCAGCGTCTTCTGGCTGCCGTCTGATATAAATTTGACGTCATATAAAGCCGTTTTGGCGGTGGGCGTCGCGACGCCTGGCGTCTAATTTCTGAACTTGCGAAAAATGTTATCCGAAGGGTTATGATCACATTATTGTGACCCTGAGATGACGTCACGATTATAGGCGTCTCGACGCCCGGCGTCGAAATTCCAAAGTCACTCAATATATCACCGAATTGTTTGGATCACATTCTGGGGGCCCTGCGATGGCGTCGGTTAAGTTAGGTTAGGTTGGGTAAGATTAGGTTATGTTAGATTAGGTTGGGTTGTCATGTTATGTCATGTCATGTCATGTCATGTCATGTCATGTCATGTCATGTCATGTCATGTCAGGTCAGGTTAGGTCAGGTCAGATCAGGTTAGGTTAGGTTAGGTTAAGTTAGGTTAGGTTAGGTTAGGTTAAGTTGATTTATAATAATTTGCGCTGAGTATGCGATGCTGTCCCTTTGACCCCATGACCGTCTTCGTGGCTACGCTTGGCGTCTCCGGAACGCGTTGAAACATTAGGCGTCGCGACGCCTGACGTCGATTTTTAGTTGACTGATGAGCGTCTTCTGGCAGCCGTCTGATATAAATTTGACGTCATATGAAACCGTTGCGGCGGTGGGCGTCGCGACGCCTGGCGTAGAATTTCTGAACTTGCGAAAAATGTTTTCCGAAGGGTTCTGATCACATTAGTGTGACCCTGAGATGACGTCACGATTATAGGCGTCTCGACGCCCGGCGTCGAAATTCCAAAGTCACTCAATATATCACCGAATTGTTTGGATCACTATCTAGGGTCCCTGCGATGGCGTCAGTTAAGTTAGGTTAGGTTGGGTAAGATTAGGTTATATTAGATTAGGTTGGGTTGTTATGTTATGTTATGTTAATTTAGGTAAGGTTAGGTTAGGTTAGGTTAGGTTAGGTTAGGTTAGGTTAGGTTAGGTTAGGTTAGGTTAGGTTAGGTTAAGTTAGGTTAGGTTAGGTTAAGTTAGGTTAGGTTAGGTTAGGTTAGGTTAAGTTGGTTTATAATAATTTGCGCTGAGTATGCGATGCTGTCCCTTTGACCCCATGACCGTCTTCGTCGCTACGCTTGGCGTCTGCGGAACGCGTTGAACCATTAGGCGTCGCGACGCCTGACGTCGATTTTTAGTTGACTGATCAGCGTTTTCTGGCTGCCGTCTGATATAAATTTGACGTCATATAAAGCCGTTTTGGCGGTGGGCGTCGCGACGCCTGGCGTCTAATTTCTGAACTTGCGAAAAATGTTATCCGAAAGGTTCTGATCACATTAGTGTGACTCTAAGATGACGTCACGATTATAGGCGTCTCGACGCCCGGCGCCGAAATTCCAAAGTCACTCAATATATCACCGAATTGTTTGGATCACGTTCTAGATGCCCTGCGATGGCGTCGGTTAAGTTAGGTTAGGTTGGGTAAGATTAGGTTATGTTAGATTAGGTTGGGTTGTTATGTCATGTCATGTCATGTCAGGTCAGGTCAGGTCAGGTCAGGTCAGGTCAGGTCAGGTCATGTCATGTCATGTCATGTCATGTCATGTCATGTCATGTCATGTCATGTCATGTCATGTCATGTCATGTCATGTCATGTCATGTCATGTCATGTCATGTCATGTCAGGTCAGGTCAGGTCAGGTCAGGTCAGGTCAGGTTAGGTTAGGTTAGGTTAAGTTAGGTTAGGTTAGGTTAGGTTAAGATGATTTATAATAATTTGCGCTGAGTATGCGATGCTGTCCCTTTGACCCCATGACCGTCTTCGTCGCTACGCTTGGCGTCTCCGGAACGCGTTGAAACATTAGGCGTCGCGACGCCTGACGTCGATTTTTAGTTGACTGATCAGCGTCTTCTGGCAGCCGTCTGATATAAATTTGATGTCATATGAAACCGTTGCGGCGGTGGGCGTCGCGACGCCTGGCGTCGAATTTCTGAACTTGCGAAAAATGTTTTCCGAAGGGTTCTGATCACATTAGTGTGACCCTGAGATGACGTCACGATTATAGGCGTCTCGACGCCCGGCGTCGAAATTCCAAAGTCACTCAATATATCACCGAATTGTTTGGATCACATTCTAGGGGCCCTGCGATGGCGTCGGTTAAGCTGGGTTAGGTTGGGTAAGATTAGGTTATATTAGATTAGGTTGGGTTGTTATGTTATGTTATGTTAGGTTAGGTTAGGTAAGGTTAGGTTAGGTTAGGTTAGGTTAGGTTAGGTTAGGTTAGGTTAAGTTAGGTTAGGTTAGGTTAGGTTAGGTTAGGTTAGGTTAAGTTAGGTTAGGTTAGGTTAGGTTAAGTTGGTTTATAATAATTTGCGCTGAGTATGCGATGCTGTCCCTTTGACCCCATGACCGTCTTCGTCGCTACGCATGGCGTCCGCGGAACGCGTTGAAACATTAGGCGTCGCGACGCCTGACGTCGATTTTTATTTGACTGATCAGCGTCTTCTGGCTGCCGTCTGATATAAATTTGACGTCATATAAAGCCGTTTTGGCGGTGGGCGTCGCGACGCCTGGCGTCTAATTTCTGAACTTGCGAAAAATGTTATCCGAAGGGTTCTGATCACATTAGTGTGACCCTGAGATGACGTCACGATTATAGGCGTCTCGGCGCCCGGCGCCGAAATTCCAAAGTCACTCAATATATCACCGAATTGTTTGGATCACATTCTAGGGGCCCTGCGATGGCGTCGGTTAAGTTAGGTTAGGTTGGGTAAGATTAGGTTATATTAGATTAGGTTGGGTTGTTATGTTATGTTATGTTAGGTTAGGTAAGGTTAGGTTAGGTTAGGTTAGGTTAGGTTAGGTTAGGTTAGGTTAAGTTAGGTTAGGTTAGGTTAGGTTAGGTTAGGTTAAGTTAGGTTAGGTTAGGTTAGGTTAAGTTGGTTTATAATAATTTGCGCTGAGTATGCGATGCTGTCCCTTTGACCCCATGACCGTCTTCGTCGCTACGCTTGGCGTCTGCGGAACGCGTTGAAACATTAGGCGTCGCGACGCCTGACGTCGATTTTTAGTTGACTGATCAGCGTTTTCTGGCTGCCGTCTGATATAAATTTGACGTCATATAAAGCCGTTTTGGCGGTGGGCGTCGCGACGCCTGGCGTCTAATTTCTGAACTTGCGAAAAATGTTATCCGAAGGGTTCTGATCACATTAGTGTGACTCTAAGATGACGTCACGATTATAGGCGTCTCGACGCCCGGCGCCGAAATTCCAAAGTCACTCAATATATCACCGAATTGTTTGGATCACGTTCTAGATGCCCTGCGATGGCGTCGGTTAAGTTAGGTTAGGTTGGGTAAGATTAGGTTATGTTAGATTAGGTTGGGTTGTTATGTCATGTCATGTCATGTCAGGTCAGGTCAGGTCAGGTCATGTCATGTCATGTCATGTCATGTCATGTCATGTCATGTCATGTCATGTCATGTCATGTCATGTCATGTCATGTCATGTCATGTCATGTCATGTCATGTCATGTCATGTCATGTCATGTCATGTCATGTCATGTCATGTCATGTCATGTCAGGTCAGGTCAGGTCAGGTCAGGTTAGGTTAGGTTAAGTTAGGTTAGGTTAGGTTAGGTTAGGTTAAGATGATTTATAATAATTTGCGCTGAGTATGCGATGCTGTCCCTTTGACCCCATGACCGTCTTCGTCGCTACGCTTGGCGTCTCCGGAACGCGTTGAAACATTAGGCGTCGCGACGCCTGACGTCGATTTTTAGTTGACTGATCAGCGTCTTCTGGCAGCCGTCTGATATAAATTTGATGTCATATGAAACCGTTGCGGCGGTGGGCGTCGCGACGCCTGGCGTCGAATTTCTGAACTTGCGAAAAATGTTTTCCGAAGGGTTCTGATCACATTAGTGTGACCCTGAGATGACGTCACGATTATAGGCGTCTCGACGCCCGGCGTCGAAATTCCAAAGTCACTCAATATATCACCGAATTGTTTGGATCACATTCTAGGGGCCCTGCGATGGCGTCGGTTAAGCTGGGTTAGGTTGGGTAAGATTAGGTTATATTAGATTAGGTTGGGTTGTTATGTTATGTTATGTTATGTTAGGTTAGGTTAGGTTAGGTTAGGTTAGGTTAGGTTAGGTTAGGTTAGGTTAGGTTAGGTTAGGTTAGGTTAGGTTAGGTTAAGTTAGGTTAAGTTAGGTTAGGTTAGGTTAGGTTAGGTTAGGTTAGGTTAGGTTAGGTTAAGTTAGGTTAGGTTAGGTTAGGTTAGGTTAAGTTGGTTTATAATAATTTGCGCTGAGTATGCGATGCTGTCCCTTTGACCCCATGACCGTCTTCGTCGCTACGCTTGGCGTCTGCGGAACGCGTTGAAACATTAGGCGTCGCGACGCCTGACGTCGATTTTTATTTGACTGATAAGCGTCTTCTGGCTGCCGTCTGATATAAATTTGACGTCATATAAAGCCGTTTTGGCGGTGGGCGTCGCGACGCCTGGCGTCTAATTTCTGAACTTGCGAAAAATGTTATCCGAAGGGTTCTGATCACATTAGTGTGACCCTGAGATGACGTCACGATTATAGGCGTCTCGACACCCGGCGTCGAAATTCCAAAGTCACTCAATATATCACCGAATTGTTTGGATCACATTCTAGGGGCCCTGCGATGGCGTCGGTTAAGTTAGGTTAGGTTGGGTAAGATTAGGTTATATTAGATTAGGTTGGGTTGTTATGTTATGTTATGTTAGGTAAGGTTAGGTTAGGTTAGGTTAGGTTAGGTTAGGTTAGGTTAGGTTAAGTTAGGTTAGGTTAGGTTAGGTTAGGTTAGGTTAGGTTAGGTTAGGTTAGGTTAGGTTAGGTTAGGTTAAGTTAGGTTAGGTTAGGTTAGGTTAGGTTAGGTTAAGTTGGTTTATAATAATTTGCGCTGAGTATGCGATGCTGTCCCTTTGACCCCATGACCGTCTTCGTCGCTACGCTTGGCGTCTGCGGAACGCGTTGAAACATTAGGCGTCGCGACGCCTGACGTCGATTTTTAGTTGACTGATCAGCGTCTTCTGGCTGCCGTCTGATATAAATTTGACGTCATATAAAGCCGTTTTGGCGGTGGGCGTCGCGACGCCTGGTGTCTAATTTCTGAACTTGCGAAAAATGTTATCCGAAGGGTTATGATCACATTATTGTGACCCTGAGATGACGTCACGATTATAGGGGTCTCGACGCCCGGCGTCGAAATTCCAAAGTCACTCAATATATAACCGAATTGTTTGGATCACATTCTGGGGACCCTGCGATGGCGTCGGTTAAGTTAGGTTAGGTTGGGTAAGATTAGGTTATGTTAGATTAGGTTGGGTTGTTATGTTGTTATGTTATGTTAGGTTAGGTTAGGTTAGGTTAAGTTAGGTTAGGTTAGGTTAGGTTAGGTTAGGTTGGGTTAGGTTAGGTTAGGTTGTTTATAATAATTTGCGCTGAGTATGCAATGCTGTCCCTTTGACCCCATGACCGTCTTGGTCGCTACGCTTGGCGTCTCCGGAACGCGTTGAATTATTAGGCGTCGCGACGCCTGACGTCGATTTTTAGTTGACTGATCAGCGTCTTCTGGCTGCCGTCTGATATAAATTTGACGTCATATAAAGCCGTTTTGGCGGTGGGCGTCGCGACGCCTGGCGTCTAATTTCTGAACTTGCGAAAAATGTTATCCGAAGGGTTCTGATCACATTATTGTGACTCTGAGATGACGTCACGATTATAGGCGTCTCGACGCCCGGCGCCGAAATTCCAAAGTCACTCAATATATCACCGAATTGTATGGATCACGTTCTAGATGCCCTGCGATGGCGTCGGTTAAGTTAGGTTAGGTTGGGTAAGACTAGGTTATGTTAGATTAGGTTGGGTTGTTATGTAATGTAATGTAATGTAATGTAATGTAATGTAATGTAATGTAATGTAATGTAATGTAATGTAATGTAATGTCATGTCATGTCATGTCATGTCATGTCATGTCATGTCATGTCATGTCATGTCATGTCATGTCATGTCATGTCATGTCATGTCATGTCATGTCATGTCATGTCATGTCATGTCATGTCATGTCACGTCACGTCACGTCATGTCACGTCACGTCATGTCATGTCATGTCATGTCATGTCATGTCATGTCATGTCATGTCATGTCAGGTCAGTTCAGGTCAGGTCAGGTTAGGTTAGGTTAAGTTAGATTAGGTTAGGTTAGGTTAGGTTAAGTTGATTTATAATAATTTGCGCTGAGTATGCGATGCTGTCCCTTTGCCCCATGACCGTCTTCGTCGCTACGCTTGGCGTCTCCGGAACGCGTTGAAACATTAGGCGTCGCGACGCCTGACGTCGATTTTTAGTTGACTGATCAGCGTCTTCTGGCTGCCGTCTGATATAAATTTGACGTCATATGAAACCGTTGCGGCGGTGGGCGTCGCGACGCCTGGCGTCTAATTTCTGAACTTGCGAAAAATGTTATCCGAAGGGTTCTGATCACATTAGTGTGACCCTGAGGTGACGTCACGATTATAGGCGTCTCGACGCCCGGCGTCGAAATTCCAAAGTCACTCTATATATCACCGAATTGTTTGGATCACCATCTAGGGTCCCTGCGATGGCGTCGGTTAAACACGACGAAAATGTCTTCCAGTGCCAGACTCTGTGGTCGGCCCCTCTGCTCAGTTATGAGGAGGATGTTCAAAACGTCTCTAAACTGTAGGCACCTGCTTGCAAGTCTACGTAACATGCGAAAATTGTCAGCAGGGTTATCTTCTGTCTAGATACATAGGTGGCGTGGATTTATGACTGTTATTTACTCTTGACAAAAAGTTAAATGCAAAATGGTGTTGTCTTTCTTTTTTAAATGGTGCCAGATACATCAGTGCAACAGCTGCTTTTACTGTATTGAATATTTCTGAACAGTGTAGCTAGAGAGAAAAACAGTCATGGCAGCCAATATTTTAAGTATCCCACATTAATTACAAGTAGCGAGTCGTGATTCATCTTTACTCGATCTCTACGTAATCGGGCATCTTCCTGTGTTCTGTATTTGCGGTGAGGCTCACTCTTTCTGTACGCACTAATGCGTTACTCAAAAGACACTTTCAACTAGTTTCTGTACTGCGTGGCTGTCGTCAGCAGGCAATGGATCGCTAGGTAAAAATTACCTTCTCTGCAGCTAAGTTCACGATAATCAACGTAACGTAAAAGCTGATAATGTTATTGCTAATAACAGAGCTTCGCGACACCCGAAACACATATTTCCACATGTTTAAGAAAAACGTAGTCCCGCACATATAAAACATATGAATAATGTACTTAGACAATTAATAAATGCATTACGTCGCACGTCGAACTAACACACACGCCCTGGGCAAGAAAGAATGTATTTGGGCGTTCACAGACGAAGACGTATCTGATGTAAGTGGAAGGAAGATTCTAATTTCTGTTACTGGAGTTTTAAAAACAATCAAACGCAAACAGGGCAATCGTTTCCTCCGACACGCAACGAAATCTACGCATCCAATCACACAACAGCACGTGTTTTGAATTGAGTTATGCAGATTTAGTGGCCGGATGGTGCGAAATTTGACAATTGTTCTTGATAGTCACAGTAATCAAAGAAATTTCAGTGGGCAATCCTGAAATGATTCATGTTACGTGTATAACACGTGATTTACACAGGGTCTTTGAAACAATTCATGTGATATAGGCAAATATAGAAATAGTTAGCTGCTGATGGGGAATTCTTTGTGAAATAGTTAGCTGGAGTACAGCTCTTTAGAAACGAAGCTCCAGGCACACCACCACCTCAGACTCCAGCAATTACATGTTGGAGACCGTGTCTGGATGCCACCGTGTACTGGGAAGACAACTTTGAAATCATATGACGCAAATAAACATGACAGGAACAATGATTACTATCCTGCGATATCGAAGACAAATCTGAGGATTCAGACGAGTTGAAGGTTCTAGAAGCCGACTTGGCCTACGTTCGGTGTTTAATCTCAGCCTATAACAAAGTTAGAGTAGACAACAAAGAATAATAGAAATTAACGGCATTCAGAAAAAGCTGAACAACAACAACAACAACAACAACAAAGGCTGAAAAGCTGACGTCGTAAAACAAAAGTGTCACTTATATTTCAGAACAAGGGGCCCGAAATAATTGCGTGATATCCTGTGTACTGGGGGGGGGGGGGGGATCTTGTTCATCCCAAAGATCTGAGAGCCCAGACATCGCGTGTTGCAAGTAAGGCAGACTCACATCGTGTGACGCGGAACGTATAAATCTTATTATCGTCATAACTGACAGAGACGACTTTCGTGTTTTACTGCGACAGTGCTTTATATCCTGTTTGAGATAAAGGCGACTTCTGGTAGGTATTTTTTTGCAAAGAAAACAGTTCGTTTCTCTTACAGCACTTTCTTCACCTTCAAGGTATGCAAATAAATATTATCTAAATTTTAGCAAATAAATATCCGTCCCAAAGTCATCAGTTATTTGGCTAGAGGCCTATTTAGCTCACAGCTGTCGAAACTTTCAAGGCGTATCAAAAACTTTGCACGCTTCAAAGACACAGACACCAACAGAACTACTAAATTCGAATGGAGCAGCGAACGACTGGAATGCATTTCGTTACACCCACAGACGTAAAGAAATGCTAACTTCATCTCGAGGGAAATGACGGTACGAGTTATGCTTGAAATGATAGTTTCCAAATATTTATTATTACTCGTGTTTCCAGCATATTTTCCGCTCACATGTTCATCCATATAACTGAAATTAACGTCTAACTTAATTTCCCTCTTTCATATTAAATACGTATATTATGAGGTAAATTGCTATGTTGGCAATATCGTTTCTACAAAGGTTTATACGTTATATGAATTTTCTGGGTACTCAAAACCTTGCGACGGGAAGAATCTCTCGTTTTAGTAGCCTAAAAGGATTTGAAAGGTTAAATGCGATTAGCTCCATGACGTATTGCATCCAAGCAGAACCCACTCCTAGGATCGGTTGCTGATGACCTGGTCCACTGTCCTAACTAAGACATACGCTACTTACGCTAAGATACCTTTCTCTGCCTGCTCGTGACGTAGCAAGCCCCAGCTGGAATAGAATAATATGCTGGAGGTCAACAGCTTCACGTCGAGCTCTGAATATAATAACAGAATAATCGCCTGTTTACAGTGAGGAAGCCAGTAACATTTAAACGACTATTGAATGAAAATAATCGAATACACGTTCAACCGTGCAGAGTAATGTTACCTGTTTTTCAGTTAGAATCGTAAACCAATTTTGCACTCTCAAATAGAACGACTTCCCGTTTTCATACCATTGATCATATTGGTAAATCGGCGTGAGCGAACATGGAAGTATGAATCAGATTTGTGATTAATTTGTTTTGACTTCCATGCATCGACAGGTGATCGAGGCTGGGCCGCCTAGATGTCAGTGTTCACCATAATAAATCAATGAAGATTATTAAAGGTCAAACCACGTCATATAAAAAGTATCTCGGTGACGGGATTTTGTACCAATTTACGATTTTATGCTACACTGCAGTATTAAAGTTACTGAAGACCTGAAAATGCAGGAACGTTCGCTTCAGGGCCGTTCGTACTAGTCGAGTCGATTGAAATCCAGCGAAATAGATAGAAGCATATGTTTATATGCAGGCCAGTTCACTGGATGCCAGTAAGACTTAAAATGGCGTAAACATGCGAGTTGGGGCCCGCGTAGCTGTTGATCTACTGAGTAAAATAGAGCCCTTATAAAAGTAGGAGAAAGAGAGAGAGAGGGAGAGATAGAGCGAGAGGGAGAGAGAGAGCGAGAAAGAGAGAGCTAGAGAGAGAGAGCGCTCGAGAGGGAGAGAGAGAGAGGGAGAGAGAGCGCTCGAGAGAGAGAGAGAGAGGGAGAGAGCGAGAGGAGAGAGAAATAGAGAGAGCGAGAGAAAGAGAGAGAGCGAGAGAGATAGCGCGCGAGAGGGGGAGAGAGAGCGAGAGAGAGAAAGAGAGAAAGAGAGTGAGAGAGATATAGAGCGAGTGGGAGGGAGGGACGGGTGAGAGAGAGAGAGTCTGTTTGGCGAAGAAGCGGATGAGGAAAAGAATTCAATTTCGCGCATCCACTACATCTATGAAGGAATTGGCCTCAGAAAATAGAGAATCGTACAAAGACCACCTAAGAATGTAAGTGGGAAAAGAAATGTGAGGGATTATTAGTCGTGGTGGGACAGAAATAGAGAATGAATCGACTTGGTTATGGAAGAAATGTCAGCTCGAATAAAGATTGAAAATCACATTTCGTTACGCGGGAAGTGGTGGAGGCCTGCGAACTCTGCAATCTCTGGAGATGTTCAAAAATTGGCAAATTCCGTCATTAGTCAACTGTCTCCTATTTTGGAAATGCTCATAATAATAAAATTTCTCCTCCGTGAAACCCGTACAAGGAACAGATACTTTCACATATTTTAGTCAACTGGTAGGTTACATTTTTTCAGATTGTTATTAAAGTCCTTTCAACTCAAGCAGAAAGTTGAAGTGGTTTTTACTTTACTTGAAACAGTCGGAAACGTGCTTGAAACCCAGTTCACACCAGTCATTAGTCAAGCCCTTCGAAAGTTTTCATGTTCATTCAATTTGATTACTGTGAACGAGGCTTTAAACAGAGACTCGTTGAACAAGTTGTCCACGTTCGCGTGTGTGAGAAAACAAGTTTCGTGCAGACGGGATGCTAATGAATCCGGAAAACGCTTAGATCAAGAGCCAGACCAGCACAGAGAATAGAGAGCAAGGCTGCCCTGGGCTTCGATACAATGGATTTATAAATTCCTGTCACTTCATTTCTTACTCACTTTTACCACGTGCTTGGTTGTACATACCAACCACACTTGTGTGCGATGTTTTAGTCACTGAGTAGGCCAAAATTTATATGCATTTGAAAATAGCCGTCTTCTGGGTTGTAGCCCCGTGAAGTCTGAACGTTTCAGAGGTTCCTGTTACCTCCATTATCAGGGTGACTCGTCACCCTGACGATGAAGCATCAGTTGGTAAACTTCTACCAGACGACGCGGCGCTACAACCCAGAAGACGGACATCTCCATACTGACCGCTGTGAGAACCTTAAATCCTGTTTACGTACACGCGTTTAAGATATTAATGTATTATTTTTTATTTATTTAGTGTTCTGTCTGACGACAGGTCCATATGAAGAGGATCCTTCCATCCTTTTCTCGGACTGGGACCTGTTCATGTACGTTCTTGGCAGATGATCCAGAAGTGGTTTGCCATTGCCTTCTTCTGTGTGTGAATGGAGTAATTGTTGGGATGCCACGGAGGAAAACTCCGTGTTGCCTAGACCACGGCCTTGCCCAACACAAGTTATAAATTCGGGCACCGCCGGGAATCGAACCCGAGACCCCAGGATTACAAGGCCAGCGTTCTAACCGCTAGACCACCTCATCTTATTATTATTTAGTGTTCTGTCTGACGACAGGTCCATATGAACAGGATCCTTCCATCCTTTTCTCGGACTGGGACCTGTTCATATACGTTCTTGGCAGATGATCCAGAAGTGGTTTGCCATTGCCTTCTTCTGTGTGTGAATGGAGTAATTGTTGGGATGCCACGGAGGAAAACTCCGTGTGCCTAGACCACGGCCTTGCCCAACACAAGTTATAAATTCGAACCCGAGACCCCAGGATTACAAGGCCAGCGTTCTAACCGCTAGACCACCGTATTAATGTATATATGCAAACAATTACGCAAGTGCGTATTGGTATAGGTGGGAGGAGCTTCACAATTTGTTGCCGGATATTCTGACGTCGGAGGAAGAAACACCCAGAAGAATTTTGGAATAGGCCACGAGCGATCTTACTTAACATCTCATTCAACATTGTACAGGCTGGGCCAAGATTCCTTGAATAAATAAAATATGTAATGAAGTATCTACCACAATGCACGGTAAAGATATGTGACATCTTTTGTTACGCAGATAACACATGAAGTTTATGATACTGCCGCTGGATGCCTGAATCGCTAACCACGCGTAGCGTCTCGGTACTCAGACTGAAGTACACTAATATCGTCAGAGGAACGTCCGTTGTGTGAGCATCTGATGACACAAATAAAACGACTGATGTTTCACTCGACGTTTTGACCACTAAACTTTTCCCGGCAAGAAAGGCTCAAATGTCGTTCTCATTGATTTAAGCCACTCTTGCAGAGAACTTAATACATAATTTCTGAAATTGAAACAGCGAAGTTACACAACCACACAATGAATATAGATCACAAATGGTAAATGGTAAATTCAGATATCTTCGTTCAACACCAAATCAAAGTAAATCAGGGAAACGAATGCAATTGTGAATTTAGCACCTGTGAAAATTGCATTACGATTTTCTTGCAATGTTTCGTACTTTCAGATCCTTATCAACATCGCCCTACATCTGTAGACTCCCAAGATTCGCCACTGAATGATTCTAGAACTTTGTGAAAAAAATGCGCGTGACGTAACTTTACAGGTAAAAAGATTAGTGGATTTTCTGGTCTCTGGTGGAATCCAAATGTTAATGGCGGAGTGTGATATTCCCAGTTCTGTTTGCAGACTCTTCTAGTGCCTTATTTTCTAAGGGATTTGGGCGATAAATCATCGACTGTCTGACGCACGCCTGCAAACCAACTCCGTTTTCAGACCGCACGCCAAGAGTTACTAGTCTAAACAGTTGAACATGTTCAAGTATCGGATGTAGCATACTGGAGAGAGCTTGGTTCAATGTGGGAATAGCACAGCCTTCCACAATGAGCAGCAAACCCAAGTGTGCCTTCTTCAGCTGAAGTTCTTTTGTCCTGGATCCTTATTTTAGATGTAAATATTTACGTTCCATCTACACACCTCCGCCCTAACAGAAATACGCGCTCTCCGTCTCTCACGGCATTCAGGTTTCAAAATGGGCCTCGCTAAACCCAGAGGATTCAAAGTTATGTTTGTGAACTGAAAAGTCTACCTTTTAATAACCTACAAATCTAAATACGAACATGGCGGTCTCACAAACTTGTGTGGTGGGAACGACATTAGTGAGAACGCTTACAGGGGTCTTAAATTATTTGTACTGACAGATCGTATATCAGTTTGCAACGTTTCTTAACATCAGCTTCTATGGAATGTGAAACAACAAAATTGATTCGGCTTGAAATATATATTTAGCTTTGGGTTTGATGACGATTATTAAGGACCCATTTGAGCTGGGAATGTTAAATTTGGTACGGTGATAGATGATACACATACATAGTCCTTCCTACAAATTCCGTTGTAAGCATTGTTTATAAGTCTATAATTAATTACATGTTTACTGAGGTATCTTAGAGGTTATGCCACAAGAAATTTATTCCCAAAAGGAAAAATACGTAAATATATAATGTTGCAAATACTAATAATAATCTGTAATACTTGTATATTTATTATTGCAACCAATAAAACAACTTGGTCTACAGCGGGATTCGAACGTATGACCTGTTCGTGCTTCAGTGCTGCACTCTGTCTGTCACTGTAGTCGCGTCACCTAAGTACGGTATTAACGAAACGCACTTAGGAAAGATTAAATTGAAAAGTTTTTGCATAATTAAAAAAATTACGCGTTTCTGTCTTTCTTTAAAATTATTCTTTATTATTATTATTATTATTATTATTTTATAATAAATGAATTGAATTGAATTATCTTATTTCGCTAAAATTAATAGACAGAGAGAAATCTTAGTGTTAGCGTACAGATTCTATTACATGAACTGAAGACTTCAATGCGTTGAAACACAGTCAATGCCCTCGATTTGAAAATATGCTGTGTTCATAACAATAAAATTCTGATAAAACAAACAATTGGCAAGAAGTCCAAAATGTGCTTTAGTGACAGTTAACAGCAGAAGCTCATAAATGAGACTGATTTGCTGTAGACCATGGACTCATGAAATTCTTTTCCTGGTACCCCTGATGAAGTCAAAGTTTGATACCCCATTCGGGGGAGCGTACACATCTCTCGTGGTTAAGTTATCTTCGCCGAAAGCCTGCAATTTCAATACAATTCAAAATGGTTTATGACGCAGGATTGCTCATAGACCGCGTAAGAATTAATGATGATTTATGGTACATCCGGAAACTTTGTTATATGTACACGAATTTTCTTCGTAAAATTCATAATGAAAGGACCTTGATTTTCGTAGGTAAGATGAAAATTAAACGTTTGCAATTCTTTATTGCGTTAATTATATATTGTTCTTACTGAAACTACGAACTGTAAGGTAAACAAATGACTACGGGGAGCTGTCGGGTTTGAACGAGGCTCAAATTTTAAGATAAAATGGCGGTGCTTTTGGAATATATTTATCCGATCGTGGTTCCCCGGATTTCATAATCGTGTGGCCAAAACCCAATATCGGAACTTTCACCTCGAAGAACCACAAATATGACGTATTTTGTTCTGAAGCAAGAAACACTCTTTCAGTGTTTGCCAAATATGAACGCAATCCGTTTCTGTTTACATGTTTCTCCTGCTGTTTGTTCAGTGAGAGAATTTATTTCCCTGTCCGTCTTCCTTGTGTTTTCTTTACTCAGTATCTTTCCCTTTTCCTCCCTTCTTCTAAGTCAACTCGAGTAGCGTCGGTAAAGTGCAGTGACTTCCGATTTGAACGTCGCTTTCAGGAAGGTAGAGCCTGGCTCTGTGACAATGCCGAATACCCGACGAACAGATCAGCTCGCAAATCTCTTAATCTTACAACAACAGCGTGAGTCGATTCAAGAAATTCGACATCAGTAAGGAAATATTAATGGAGAACAGTAAATCCTGATTAAAACAAATTAATTCAAGGTATTTACAACACAGCTTTATTAATAATTCTGAGTTCCAATACCTCAGTTACAATTACTTTATTATCTCACTTAGCTTAGGCTACTCGTTATCTGAAAGTATTTGTTCTTAAGTTCATTCTAACTACACTGTTTTATGTTGGTAATTATTCTCCAAATTATGTTTGGCGTATCAATAGCTTAAGAGCACTTAGTGGGTAACAATTTATTTTGCAGACATAACAACATGTAAGTTAACATAATTTTCGTTTCAAATTCACAGAAGATATATGAATAAGTATAAAATAATTATATTATTAAGTTTTAATTTAAATAGAATTATAATATTACTCGAATTTTCTGTGTAAATATGATCTGAAAACTTTAAAATAAATACCGGAACATTATGGCCAAAATCTGGACGTGTATATTACACCTGTGAAACAACTAAACAATTCTGACTTTATACGGCGAAGTTTTGGAGCTGTTAAAAGAGACGAGGATGGAATTCGCCAATGTCAGCGGTTTAACAGTGCTTACGGAAATATTTTTTAAAGGTTTCTTCGTATGTATCGCTTTTATAAGATCACCCACTTTCACCCTCTGTCCCACGAATTAGAAATATCGCGTTATAGCAGATGAAAACTGCAGTTAATTAATGTCAATAATAATGTAGTGCGTTGCGGTACAGTCGTTTCAAGAAAACATGCACTACAGAAGCATTATGCTGAGGAATGGCCTTTGTCAGATGCAGGGAATGTCACAAAACGATGCCCTTCTGAAGTTCCGGTACTTACCACGTACTTCGTTCTCAAACACTAATTAAGCTACATGTCGCTATCGAGGGCAAAGTGGGAATGTTGGCATCATTATCACAACCCCCCACTAATTATCCCAGCAAAAAGCCTAGATCCTTACAATGGAAAGTTGGAAACAAAAGATTACGTTGGAAAGTGAGATTATGCAGGACTGGTTCCAACTACGCAGACAAAAAGTTGGCAACGGTAATTACACGCACTGGAAGATTCCAGGCGCAACACAGTTTATGTTTCAGATTTAATATAAAATATTTTTTCATAATCAAACGCTTAAAGTGAAAATGCTAAAACCACTGATCACGGCTTTCTTAACCAGGATGTTACATACCCAATATTTCTACGAAGGATTGGTCTACCAAGTACATAATGTGACTGGCTTAAATATAAACCAAGTTTCACACTTAGCCACTTATTCACTGTGAAGCATTTCCAGCATGTCGGTTATTTATCTACAACTCAGGGACCCACATCAGTGGGTACGGGGACTGACACCCCCGAGGTACTCAAGCTACCCAGCGTCTGGGGGTACAGCTTGGCCACCCTAACTCCGGGGGCTGTAAGTACGGAGGTCTGGAAGCAGCTTTTGAAGAAGGTCAGGGCTGTAGAGCCAATGATGATGGTTATTTATCGAATATAGGATAACGTTAAATTTTAAATTCATCACCACGTCAAAAAATTTCATCCATGTCATGAGGTACGTTTATAGTCACATTTATAAACACGTTTTACACTACTCTCAGCAAAATTTCATAATTACTAGTGTTTGACTTTTTACCGAATACCTTGGGCCTTTAAGGAAACCGAATTAAATAAAAAAAATAAAGAAAAGTCTATCTGTATTCACTGGAACGTAAGAGTTCAAAATTATGTACACTCCGCACACAAGAAGAACCCGCCGAGTCACGAGTATTGTAGTGACATCACAATTACACGCCTCAACTCTGATAACTTACGAATTATTCGTAAGGAGTCGAACTTTTCTTAGCAACCTGACTCCGTACATCGGACGATCGGTTGGGTTGCAGTACGATTTTATAAGCTTCATGCCTCACGTTTTGTTGTTCATTAAATCGTGCTTGTTGCTTCAGAAGTTCGCAAGTCCACCGCATTAATAAAACAGATGACAGCTAATTCAAATCACGATGTCACCATGACTTCCATTTTAATGCGTTTCATGCAAATAATTCGACGGCTTCAAAATACGAGGCGTATCCGGAATATGTGTGAAACAACTTTGGGGCGAATTATAAACAAAAACAGAACTACATACAGAAAGTTTATACAAGCATTCGTCCGGAAAATCTTTCTTTTTGAGGTACAGCCTTGAAAGGAGGCTTCAAAGTGTCCCTACACGCATAAGTACACGGAATTAAATTCAGGTGATCGTGCGCCCTCCTCGGTTTGTCCGTCGGCTGAGACAATGTTAAAACGTTCATCATGCATGAGTGACATGAGTGCGGCCAGTGACGTATTATCTACTTTGTTGGCCAGTTAATTCAATTAGAAACGTCGGTATTCGTAAGTAAGCCTCTAACTCCACGAAGCCAAACCGATAATCACCAGCAACGCCCGACTAAACGCCGACGCCGAATTGCTGCTGGATTCTCGCCTGCCGACAGTTCGTTGTTGTAAAAGCCGACGGTGAGAATATCAGCTGCAATGGTTAATACACGGAGTACTTTGCCAGGCTGTAGCTTGCGGATTAATACTCATACGAAACTTATGTGCTATTATTTAACCGTGTGTAATTTAACCCCCCTCCCCCCACCCGCGAAGTTTACACAGATCTTTCAGGCACGTGCACACACGAGAAAACGTGAACGCGGCCATGATTGTATCACACGAAAACCAACAAGATACCACAACAGTACAATTCGGGTTTTAATACGAATTTACGAAATAGTTGACGAAATTTATTATGTCCAGTAGTTGACTTAATATAATATTAATTACGCAGAATCTGTTGATATATTTTAAACGGTAGTTATAAGTTTAACGAAATTTAAGTATACGAATTAAAGTTAGTTACACGTGTGCATTTGACCTAACCTGTACGTTCAATAACTTTGCACATTAACTTCTGCCAAGCAGTGAGGATTACACAGTATCTATCGCTAATTAAAAACGCAATCTACAGCTAAGTAAAAGAGACTACCAGAATACTTTTTCCAATTAATTTGTGTTTGCATGAACCGAAAAGCGATGTTTCGCTTTTTGGCAGAATAAGCACTTGTACCGTCTTTCCTCGAAATCAGTACCAATGCAACACATAAAGGCTTAAAAGAACAATTAATGTTAAAAGCCCAAACACGCGACTGGGAGGGCCGAATATTATTAAAAGAGCCTTTTATTCTCGCCTCTGTTTACGTTCATTGCAAATTTCTCTTTTGCTCTGTTCTGGAAGACGTTAAGTGAAATTGACTTTTCAGTAATCGAAGAAATCTTCTACATTTTAACGCTGCTATGTTATTACTTCCTACATTATGAAAAAAATCATGAGGTAGTTGTCTGCTGTGCCTGCCATTTTGTTGGCAGCCAACATAATGGCAAGGATAATCTTTACATACTCCCCCCCACCCCCCATAAATTCTTGACGGTACCGTGTTATCGGAAACTGCCGAATTTTACAAATTACTCCCTTAATTTAAGCCTTTTTCTTATAGGAGATTTGTGCCACTTTTTCAGTTTTTAATTAATCAGTGTCTAAATTTGTAAGTAATAATTGATTATAACTATATTCGATGCACATAAATGTCCCTAATCTCAGTTTATTACCGTTCCTAATATGTAAACAAAGGCAAAACGTGTAATTTAATGCCCTTATATGGGAGTTATTCTCAGTCCGGGTGTCCTTGACCGGAATTTTGTTACATTTTAATATCATCTTTGTACTTTTTCCTTCCGTTGCATAGATTTAGCCAAAACCGAGGTCGTACGAATGCCAGTGATGAGATCTACGCTAACTTAATTTAAAGTTGTTTCTATTAGACCGACTAAAACTATGCTACTCTTTAAAGGCTAGGCACTTTGCATTACGCAAAACAGCTACATGACGTCCCCGCGAAATAGGTGTTTCTATGCGTCTTCACAACAAATTGTAATCATAACAAATAGTGAACATAACTTACGACAACTACTGCATAAGGTTCATTAACTAACAGAAAAACTAAATATGAGCAGATCGGTATACAAAAACAAAATAAACGGCTCTTCAGTGAAAGTTAGGTTAGGTTAGGTCTGAAATAATTACAAGAGACAGAATTACTGAGGAAGTAAGTAAATTAAAATATTTAAGATGAAAGAATACGGTACAGGAGGAGGAGGAGGGCGTGCATTTCAAACAAGACATACGAAGGTTTAATTACATTAATTGTTCTACAATGAGAACCCTGGGGAGGGGCGGAAGGAGGGGGTAAAATGTTAAAATTATATAAGGTCATGTCAGTGTCAAGTTTGTTTTTATGGAACTCGGAAAACACGAGAGGGAAACAGAAGAGTGTTTTAAGGGAGGAAAATGAGATTTCATGAAACGGGAAGTAAAATTAAAAATATATCAAAACATCAGAGACGAAGTATTTTTATCGATGGAACGTAGATGGCTGTTGGACCATGTACAGATGGTGAAATACATGGCTGCTTCGGTGTATGGTAGTCAATTATAAACATGGTCAAACATTTGTTCAAAATATAATGTTATTAAAAATAATAACAGAATAGTGTGTGATACTTTTATATGAAACAATTATTTCATGCATGACTTTGGAATCTACTTAGCGTAGGAATTTAAATATTCATATTTGTCACACATATAATGGAGATGAAGCTGGTCTGATGAATTTGAGGTTGAAGTTCAAATCGCAATGCAAGCGGAAATATTCTTACTCAAAAAACATTCACAAACTCTCACATTGGTACTTGTTTATTCAAACAGGTCCTCATTCATTCATGAATAATTCTATTACCATGTAGAAGGGTAAACACTCTAGAGAAACTCTGTCTAATGCTCTTCTAAGCTGAAAGAAACCGGTGGCTCAGTCCTAGAAATAATAAGTTTGCTTAGTCGAATCGCGGACAAAATTATAAATATAAAAATACGTCAACTTTATAAATCACCCAGAGAATGTCGGATGTTTATTTTTTCGAAATTTGTCCAGAAACACAAAGGCGCTCTTCTCCCAGCGGAGTTTCGCGGGAAAAAATGGTATATACAGCAGACGCTCCTCGTGGAGAAATAACCCCGGGAAAATCATTGAATCATTCTATCTTCGATGATTAGTCACGAGTATACCAGAAGTATACATAACTGAGGCTTTATACGAAATGACGAACCGTACAGAAAATGTTAAATGCAAAACAGTTTCACTCTGAAGGAAAACTTCCGACATTTTTCTGTTCAGAAAATTGTTCCAGACGTGTCCAGAAAATTTATACTACGGAGACGGTCTCAAAAAGAAAAGAAAAAGTGTTTTTCTTGAAAAAACAATCCTGAAAACGCAGAGAATGTTTCCATTTAGATTATTAGTCGAAGGGATGTTACAACCGGTCGCTTCTCCCAAAGACTGGTCGTTATAAAAATAAACAATATTCTGCGACCTCAACATCTGACTTCTGAATGTCCTACCAGCAGCGAAATGAAAACTGCGGATGAGGTGCAGCGATTTAGTGGCCAATGTTGGAACTACCTACCGAGGCGGAAATACTGTCTTCAAATGCACGCTGCAAAGAGCGCGTGAGGACATTATGTGTATTCCGGCACGGAATACATTTTCCGAGCTTATTCAGACTTTCGTTTCAAGTTACTGAAGATTGGTGAATGATACATCGGACAACAAACATATTAATTCTGTATTCCCCGTTGAATTTGTAAGGGTACTTATAATAAAGACAGATTTATAAATAAAATGCAGGCCGATTACCCTCCTAACTCAATGGTGTTGATGTAGACCAATCAGTGATGCTGAGGCAAATATACAAGAAATACATACATAATTTTTAGGGTTAAATCTATCGAAAAAGTCAGCTTGTGAGAATTAGGATATAGGACAATTTTACAACGAATTACGTGTGTCATTGGCGACTTACGAGAGGAACTACGGACAATCATAAGACTTCGATCACGAAAGATATTTTCTGGGCCAGATATCAAAATCGTTTCTCATAAAGTGACAAATGTTTAACCGCGCCCTATTTGAACAGGACCCTGACTCAGTCCGTGCTAGTTCACATCCTCACACCAAACGTTGCAATTGATTGGTTATCAATGAATTCGTGAGTGTCCCGTTTGCGGTCAACACGCCACAAGCGCTCCATACTCATTTGACACTAACTCCGCATTCTAATTAATCGCCGACGACTCTGAATGGAGTACGTTGTATTTGCGAATACATTAAGCGACTTTTAGTGCCATTGTATTTTATAGTTTCATAGGAATTGTTTATGAATGCAGAACATTTGTTGATGTTATAATATTATTCATAAGCTGGTTAGGCGCATTGCAATGGGACTCAGTCTTGCCCGCTGTCAATATAATAATAACAATAATTGTTATTATTGTTATTTGAGTTACGTAACTGCATGTATCAAATGCGAACAAACACATGAATGGACCTTGCTCTACGCATTAGCAACGCTGCCATGGTCAGTCGAGTCAGCGAGTTTAGAAATGGACATTCTGCAGTCGCCGTACACATCGTCGTCACCCTGGAGAGAACAGCGAAGCGGAAGGAAGAGTGACCCGTTTAGGTGGGACTGAAATAGGATGCTGCCAGTTCGGAGATTTGTTCAAAGAAGGCTGAAATGAAGTCGTATTTCCCACATTCCTTTTCTTCAAAGAACCGTAAAGCGACGACTAGCAGCGGTGTTCTGTCCCTCGAGGGATGAAGGACTGAGATGTAGCAAGCTGCATCGCTGCAGAGAAACTTCAATATACGATGTACGAAGAACGGCAGGGCGAATATGACCGCTTATATTACGACGCACTTCGCGAAGCCTGAGAATGAAAATGGATTTTTCTCTCAATTTGCTTATTCCCGAATGGAACGTTAGTGTACAGAGAATAACGTTCACATTGTACCTAAGTAATTATTCCTATGCCAATGGATTTTCAGCAAGAGGCTTCCTTGTAGAAACACGTTTACTTAATTAGCCATAACTTTACCAATATGTTCTCATAAAGACATTTACTTATAAAAATTTGTAATTATATTTTTCAGTCAGCTCTGTGCCAATTAATTTCACAATGGGATATTCTGGTAACGGTACGCTTTATTAATGGGTTGTTCTTTACCTGGTTACATTTTCGCAGTACGAAAAGTTCCAGTAGTGATACATTTTCTGAAATTGTCTTGAATCGATACAGGTCCACAACCAGCCACTATTTTACTAACACATACATATATATATATATATATATATATATATATATATATATATATATATCACAGTACGCTCAGCGATATTACGGATATAAATTGTTTCAAAGTCGTCTTATGAATCTTAGAATTAGTATATTGTACAAGAATCATCATTTGTTTTTAAATAACTTGAAACTATGGACTTCATTCATGAAGTTAATAACAAGACCATCTACAAATATCTCCCCTAAATTATGGACGATTACAACAACAAAATAATTGGTGCAAACCGAACTGCACTGCTTAAGAAAGAGTGGGAAAAATATTAGAACAGAAAATTGTCTGACACGCCATGTTCATTAAGTTACCACATAATGAAAGTACACATTGATCTTTACGAACTTTGCTAGTAAACTGACTAGAGAAAGTTACATTTAAAACATCTGATATTGCAGCAATTTTATAAATATTATAAAGAAACTAAAGTAATTTTTGTGTATAAAAGCTTACGTAAGAAATCCAAAACCAAGTTTGATCGGCTTCCGCGTGTTTCACACACACACAGCAGGGCTCTTTCGTTTTGGAGGAAATTATTCCGAACACTGAAAAATTTAGACTCGGTTTTAAGTTTTTAACAGCACTCGTTTGCACATCATAAATATAGAACGAAGTAACTGACATTTTCGAAAGTGTGGAGAAGCTTAAATGCAGTCTAACAGAAACAGGAAAATTGGCATTCATGGCTCATTGACAAACTTCAGTCTGCTTAAGACGAGAATTCTTAGTCTGAAATGCCGTTCACAAGTATCGCGTGTTTTAAAGTAGTTACCAAACTCTCAGGTACTGAATAAGCTTAATAAAAGTATGATTTCAGGTAAGCCCCTGCGATGTCATTATCATGTCACTAATTTATTTACTTTTTAAACTTTGAAATAGAATACTGGGCGCAAAATTATAGCCTATTGTACTAAATAGTATATTGTAATTAAATAAGTTATGCGCATAATTTTTAATATACCAAGTAATTTTCTGTAGAAATGCAGACGGACGGAAAATACGCAAGTCGTATTTATAAAAAGAGAGAGGCATTTTAGATACGATATGCTAAAACATCATATAATATACATCAAAGAAAATAATCTTTGCTATTGTAATTTGAGGCATCCTGTTGCGTAGTATATTACAGACACAATAAACTTTAATCGGTGTACACAACATTTTTATAGCAGTGGACTAGGAGTCCACTTCAATAGACATCGTCGTCACTACTGACACACCAGAACCAATATTGCTTCGTGAAGAAGGAAATTCTCAATAACATCTTCGCCACAATGTGAACCAGTTCCCTGCACAGACATTCAACTTTTTCATATAATAAACATTTCCAGAGTTTGTGCTACTATCTTGCTGCAGTCGTGAAATTCGTTCTTCCGTCTTAGTGCTGTTCTGACAAACTTAAATCCTGAGAAGTGTCCAAACAACTTGTTAAGTCTACTTATATCATGACTTTGTTAGTTACTGTTGCATCAACCTGCTTAATTCATCTGTATCTTTTTGTAATTATAGAGCTACAAATAATGGGTATTAACACTGCCGGCACACAGACATTTTGGGCAGTCGGATGTTTCCACAGATGAAAAATGGTCGACTGAATAGATCAGACACGAGGATAATAAATATTCTAATACTACTGCTAACAATAACCTTTAACAACAATCTTTTCAGTGGCTAATATTTCTCCAACTAACACTTTCTGTTAAAAGTATTTACGTAACCTGAAGCCTCGAGACTTTAGATGTTGGTATCACTGTACGTTAAAAGGAAATCGGGCAATTTAAGTTAACTCTCATGTCTTCGAAATAACAATTTCACCGGATTGTAGAAACATTAAGTTATCTTATATTTACTTCAAAAGGAGCAGAGAATGAAATGAAACAAATTCACAGTTAATTCGCACAGATTTCACTGCCCGAAAGCTAGAATTCTTCACAGACACAATTGAGAAACTGTAGTCGTTAGTTTTCTTGTACTATCGTCTGAATAATAACCTAACCTTTTCTCTGCGTTGTTTTAAACTTCACAGTCGTGGAAACGTATAAGCGCGTTAAACAAAAATTCATTTTGCAAAATGGGATTCATTTAAAAATGTGTTGGGGTCTGAAAATTTGCCTTTAAACACGACACTATCTCTGTTTAGAAATGGATATTTTAAAAAGATTAAAGATGCTTAGTTTGTCAAATAGTTCTGCAGTATTTTGTGGTATGCAGAAGTTGATTACATTATTCACAAGAGCCCGTTGTTTGACGCTATCCTGAGCCAATTGCATTAAATCCACAACCGTATTTAATATTCATTTAAACCGCTGCGTTACTACTTAATGTGTCGTATTCAAAACATCTGTAAAGTATTAATTACAAACATAAAAGTAAGTGGACAAACTAATCGATTTTTTTTTTGTAATTTGTTGTAGAATCTGTCGCTAAATAATTCACCCGTTAAAGTAGAAGGCCGCCTTAATATAATTAAAAAATTAAATTCTTTTTCTCAAAGAAAATACATCTCCACTATGAGTATGAGTTGGTCAATGTTGTTTAAGGAAATAATCGCTGTTTACGCTGAGAAACACACGAAATAAATAAATAAATTCACGTGTGATCAAAACGCAGAACTTTCTATTTTTTGAGAAGTAAGTTTCCGCGGATGTTGACAGCCTTCGACGTCTGTCAGCGGCTGCAATCAATATTTCGGAGGTGCCGGCTTGACCGGATGAGTCGAAGGCTTTTCCCGCCAACCCTAGCCGATCCAGAGCGCGTTCGTTCGTGTCACGACCGCTCTGCGCAGAAAGCGCCCTCATTGTCGTATCGCGTAGCCCCACAGCAAATCACGCCGGTTGTAAATGCAGACCACAATAGGAGGCTCTGCTGTCGCTGTTACAGACTCCTAACTCACTCCCTTTGAAGAGAACTAATCCGAACATTAAGCGTTATCGTGTAGCGCAGTCTGCTTTGTGGAGGTGGTCCCGTCCCCACCCTTTCAGTGACCAAATTGTAAACACGAAGCAAGATATTGAAGGGCACGGTTTCTAGTGCCTCATATCCGAGATGTCAGAGACAGGTTAAGATGTTTGCTCAATGTGTCAAGTTTGAAAATATATCGAGACTTCAGATGTTACGGTGGCGATATCTTCAGACCAAATGATCCATCCGAAAACACACACACACGCGCGCGCGTAGGGACTGGAGTAAATGTACGACTATATTTCTGAGATAGGCCTGCCCCTGAAGAAAGCCTCAAACATTTATATCGTAACTGCAGACTAACCTCAGCCTTTATAAAAATCACCTCAACATCACAGATGCAAAGATGCCTACATACAAACCACTAAAAAAATTAACAAGACCGCATAACTTTATAATTACAAATAAGAATAGAGTTCTGAAAAGTAGAAGTTTAAATGTAGTAATTAAATAAAATAAGCAGTTTGTGAGGGCATGGACTCATGATAGGGTTCATTGGCAGAGTCTTTAGAACAGGGTAACGGACCTTAGGGTTCGATAAATGGCGGGAAATTTCCTAACCAATTAAATAAGTATAATATTAAGAAGGAAGAACACTGGACTTGACACCGGCCTAGCAACTCAACTGAATGAGAAAATGAAGATGATTTTCCAACGATGTACGGTCCTACACTTCATTTCCAGTTCTCAAAACTCGCGTAACGAATTATTTTATGTCTGTCCGTCCTCGTGACTAAATCGGAAACCGCAAAAGTAAGAGACCCTTCACTGATGTTTGGAAAACTGCAGAAGATCGACGTTCCAAAGGATGACCTGCCACGACCTTGGCCCTGCGAACAAATATGACCGAAACTACAGAAAACAACCTTCGAATTTTTGTGTTGTAATAGGAATATCTTTAGCAGACATGCTGGATCTCAAACCGCGGGCCGCAGATGAGCGCCAAATATCAGTCGTAGTTAAGAATATTCACGTGCCGCATGAAGAGTGGAATTTGCCGAATCGGATCACTGGTCTGTCGCGGTCAAATGTTGTTTTTATCCACGTCACGAACCAAACCTTTAGTCCGTGTTATTACAATCTCATTCTATCATCCGAATTGATTAAATGGGATCCAAACTAATAAACACGGCTTCGGTGAGTTTGTCAATGCAACTCCCACGGGCATCGAGCCCTTGGCCTCGGCTTCTGGATGACGCAGATCTGTGCAATTCGTTTGTGTTTTCGTTTGCCCTGGTTCTGATGCTCGCAAAGAGGACTGATTGGTGAAATCAGGAGACAGCGACAGGTTAGGTTAGGTTAGGTTGGGTTGGGTTAGGTTAGGTTAGGTTAGGTTGGGTTGGGTTGGGTTGGGTTGGGTTGGGTTGGGTTGGGTTGGGTTGGGTTGGGTTGGGTTGGGTTGGGTTGGGTTGGGTTGGGTTGGGTTGGGTTGGGTTGGGTTGGGTTGGGTTGGGTTGGGTTGGGTTGGGTTGGGTTGGGTTGGGTTGGGTTGGGTTGGGTTGGGTTGGGTTGGGTTGGGTTGGGTTGGGTTGGGTTGGGTTGGGTTGGGTTGGGTTGGGTTGGGTTGGGTTGGGTTGGGTTGGGTTGGGTTGGGTTGGGTTGGGTTGGGTTGGGTTGGGTTGGGTTGGGTTGGGTTGGGTTGGGTTGGGTTGGGTTGGGTTGGGTTGGGTTGGGTTGGGTTGGGTTGGGTTGGGTTGGGTTGGGTTGGGTTGGGTTGGGTTGGGTTGGGTTGGGTTGGGTTGGGTTGGGTTGGGTTGGGTTGGGTTGGGTTGGGTTGGGTTAGGTTAGGTTAGGTTAGGTTAGGTTAAGTTAAGTTAAGTTAAGTTAAGTTAAGTTAAGTTAAGTTAAGTTAAGTTAGGTTAGGTTAGGTTAGGTTAGGTTAAGTTAGGTTAGGTTAGGTTAGGCATCCACAAAATGGCCGAAGGATAATAATTTCAATGCAATAATTTATTGCATATCCTAATTGCATACTTCAGTCTGTATAGTGACTAGCTACGGGCTGGACGTCTGGTGTTCGATCCCCGACGGGGGCAGAAGATTTTTCTTCTAGCATCTGCGTCAAGACCGGCTCTGGGCCCCACCCAACCTCCTAACCAATGGGTACCGGGGTCCTTTCGCGGGGGTAAAGCCGGCCGGGGGCGTGATGCTGACCATTCACCCCATCTAGTGCCGAGGTAAAGAATGAGTAGGAGCTACACCGTCTCTCCACCCAAGCGCCTACATGGCGTGTAGTGGGACAGCTTTACTTGCTTACTAATGGTTTCTGTTGCAAGTTCGCTCTTTGTTCACATTACGCGTGTTTATTGCGTGTGTTATACTTTTTGGACCCAGAAACAGCATCCGCTTGAAGGCTGTGTGAAATCTCAAAACTATCCTTTTATCAAATAACGTGTTAGAAACTGTCTCCATTTAAGTGTTTGGCTCTGAAAACATCAGAGAGCATACATTCCAAAATTACTCGGACGTCTTTAACCATATCAAAATGACATTCTAGAACAGAACTTATAACAATTCTTGAATTACCACTTTCCTGAAGGTATGAAGTAATAAAAGATTATTAGTTACCCTTCTCCACACATAAAACGCCACTTTCAGTGATGCTGCCATCTAATAAACTTTTAGGTTAAAATGTTCATTGGATTGATCACAAGAGTTTAAAACGGACAAAGCTGTGGAGACACCCAGTGGCACTGTACTCGTAACTAGTTTCACAGTGTCATACTGTCAGTTCTGTAGGTGAATCAGAGGATTTATGGACACACGCGGCTAGCTAATCGGTTTCCCAGGGAGTTATTTCAGAAGTCTCAATGGCAAGAAAGACGAATTCTGTCGCATGGCAGGATGAAGGAGAGGAAGCCAACCAGCAGCTGTGTCTGCAACAAGTGAACGTGTAGAGTGCAGCGACGCAGATGCACAAAAGGATGCAATCGGAAATATAAATGGGGTTCAAGATTACACTCTTTACAGTTCTCCCGGGTTCTAGCGAAAGCTCCTCACGGAAAACTTTCGAAAAAAATTAAGACAGATTACATGGCAGACCTAGAAATAAATGGACAGTGTCCATCTGCCTCTAGACAGGGTCCAGGAGCCATCTGTTGTGAACACGGCAAGGAGCCTTACGATTCCATAAAATCTCGATCATTTTGAGGGACTGTTTGGCTCCTGAGGGGCCCGGGGTAGCGCATTCAGTTGGTCTGCAATGCTTGAACACGGTGTGGTTCAACCGGGATTCGATCTTGGCAGGGGCAAGATATCTTTTCTCTAGCCTCTGCGTCTATACCGTACTCAGCCCTCCAATTCAATGGGTACCGGGGTCTTTCCCAGGGAGTAAGTCGCTGATGGAGCGTGATGCTGACCATTCGCCCTCATGCGGTCCATGGCGTGTAGCGGGATAGCTTTACTTTACTTTAATCTACAATCTTCCACGCACCTTGCACTGAAGGAAAATAGGCATTTTGAGTTGAACCAGACGTTTCGTATTTAGTGGAACTGATACTTGTCAGGTCTACACGAATATTAGCTAAAGGCAACTGTGAGGTATTGACATTAGCAACGGAGAATATTCTGTGCTCTTGATTCTGAACTAATGTTTGTTTAAAAGAGACTCCTGTTTCAACAAATCGCTTCTCATCTCGGAGTTAAAGAGAACACGATATATATATATATATTTTTTTTTTGATAGAGGAGTCTGAAGTCTTTGGAAAACATTACTTTGTGCGAGAGACAAACACTCCTTCTGTGGAAAAGGAAACACGTTTCTCCTGTGCACGGTGGGTACGTATTGTTCGAAGTTTCTTCAAGTCTAACCTTATTTACCCTTTCAAAATATATAAATGAAGTTGCTGCTGAAATAAACAAATCTGGATAAAAATTTTCGGAAACGAAAGCGAATCCAAAGAACTGATAACCTCAAAACCGAAAGGACAGATGAGAATAAAGAGGACCTTTGATTCATTCTCGACGCGTTCGAACAAAATAGACTGAATGTGTAGATAAAGATGGCCAGTTTTCTGAACGAAGCATGTTTCGGAATACCGTCCTACCGGCCTGAATTCGACTCCAGACGTTTACGGATGTAAATAATATAATCCTGCAATTTTATCCTTTCGCTTTAACCTTATTCCATAGGAGCGAAAGCGGATGAGGAATAGATGTATAATATGGGGCAATTTGTACTACACAAAGCAGGCAGTGCCACGCGGGAGTAATATTACCTCCTCAGTGTCAAACATTCCCTTGAGGCCACAGTTATGAAACTTTCATATGCGAAACTAGCAAACATGTAGGAGTAGTCGCGGTGGTATTGGAACTGCCGATGTCAGATCTTCATGTCGTCAACGTCTGCGAGATGGAATTCGTACATGTGGGTAAATTTCAAGCGAAAAGTTTATGAAAAATAATTTATATCTAAAACACCACGAAGAGTGCTACCACAATTAATAATTATGGCAGAAGAATACAATACTTGAGAAAAATAGAAATAATTTAATTTCAATCCATAGCCCCTCATTGTCATAGATCTCGACGTGGCATGTCTGCAAAAACAGCTGGCTGTAATCCCGACAGCTTTAGTGCCAGACAGAAACAAACTCCAGGAAGTTTTTCCACAGCCAACCGTGCTTCGTTTTCTCCATACAATTATAATTATCGTCATTCGGATGTTTGAAATAACCTTCAAATTACACATCGACAAACATAAATCGATTTGAAGATTTCTGTCTTCTGGGTTGTTGTGCTGTGTAGTCTGGTCGATGTGGGCCCCACACACCCTATTGGCATATTCATCGCCCTGATGACGGAGGCAGTATGACCTCTGAAACGTTGGTTAACATCTACCAGACTACACAGCGCAACAACCCAGAAGACAGAAATCTTCATACTCTGATGACGGAGGCAGTATGACCTCTGAAACGTTGGTAAACTTCTACCAGACTACACGGCGCAACAACCCAGAAGACAGTAATCTTCATACTCTGATGACGGAGGCAGTATGACCTCTGAAACGTTGGTTAACATCGACCAGACTACACAGCGCAACAACCCAGAAGACAGAAATCTTCATACTCTGATGACGGAGGCAGTACGACCTCTGAAACGTTGGTTAACATCGACCAGACTACACAGCGCAACAACCCAGAAGACAGAAATCTTCAGACTCTGATGACGGAGGCAGTATGACCTCTGAAACGTTGGTTAACATCGACCAGACTACACAGCGCAACAACCCAGAAGACAGAAATCTTCATACTCTGATGACGGAGGCAGTATGACCTCTGAAACGTTGGTAAACTTCTACCAGACTACACAGCGCAATAACCCAGAAGATATAAATCTTCATACTCATCGCTGTGAGAACCTCAAATCTTACATAAATCGATGTTATTATTTCCTGATAGGTATGCATATTCATGCTACAATTAATTATGGGAAGATGATGTATTTTAATTGCTTCAAATACTACCACGGACAGACTGAAGAGGGAAGAACACGAAACGAGGAGGCATTGGTACTTTGTTAACATGACGGAGTCAATTAAAGACGTGAGGGGAAAAGCGTATCGGTTCACCTAAAATGTTCCGAATTTTGTCTGTCGAAATGTTATTTTTTCTCCTGGCGAAACTGTCATGTTCCTGTCGGGCGGAAATCAGCTTCCTTGTGAGGAAATTGGAGGCGGACTGATTGATAACTCGCGCGAAAGAAAATAATTAGTTTGTGCGGCGGTCTTCCGCTGTGTGCGTCGCCAGTTTCAACGCCTTGGTCCGTCTTTCTCAAGAGGATGGAAGTGCTGATAAAGAGTGGATCCACCTCTTTCCACGCTTCACTCCTAAATCTTTCCGAAATATATTCTGTGAGGCCACCCGGGTTCAGTAAGGACAATCTTTTCAAGTTTTATTTTATTCAGAAGAGAAATTTGACAATAACACTTGTCAGGCCGACAAGGTATTTAATACTGACGAGAGACGGTCCTCTAGAAAGTTTAGTTCCGACAGCTAGAAGTAATTGATTTTAGAATAAAACGTGAAGTGACAACGATGACGTACGGTGGAAGGATTTGTGTATGCCCCTCCCTCATCCCTTATTCTCCCGTGAAATAATTTCAGCGCTGATTCTCACTGATGAACGCTTCTCCGGAATCGGCTCCTCTGCCTGACTGAAGTCTTCAAGAGGACATTTTGCTGAAAAGGGGAAAAAATGTCACGGATGACGAACCGGTTACATTCATTTTCGATAGATATAATTCTCGTTCCAGAAACCAGAGGACAAGTGATTTAACTCCAACGAAACCGTTCCATACCCCAGACGGTTACTCGTCGAATTATCAACCAGAGGCCCAGGTTCTCGGCCGCATTAGTTCGTGCAGATTTTGTGGTGGACAAAGTGTGTCGTTTCATAAAGTATGTTTCTCAGAATCGCTGGCATCTAGACGGCTTCAAAACCCTGAAGAACACAGTCAGCGAATAATTTTAGTAAATATTTCCATGGAGCGTGCCTGAATAAGGAGCCAAAATGCCCCAAAGTTATATGATATTCACAGTATTTCTGGAGAGTTTAATAAGAAATTAACGGATGTACCAGAACATGCAAAATTAGAAAGAAACACCGAATAATTGTGTTCCAATTCGAAATACATTGTGTTATTCAAATCTGTCTTTCAAAATTTTATATACATGTCACAGGTATTTATATGTAGGCTCAAAGTAACACTACATAACGTTTTAACTGCATTCAGAATACACATCAGATTCGAGCGAATTGTAAATTTCGTATACGTAAATTTGATGTCTTTCCAGTTCACAATGGACCAAGAAAAAGAGAGATGCAGTATTAACCCTCTTCTCAGTGGATAATCTGGGATACCTGAAATGGCATGGCATAAATCTTGCGGTTTTTCAAGCTGATTGTCTCAGACTGTTGATGGAGAACGTGAACACGACAAATAATAAAAGAAATTATTTACTTACAAGAAACGATCTGAAAATAATTTTAATTTAAAACCCGTGAATTACACTAACAAATATAAATTAGGTCAACGCTTAATTTAGGAGACGAATACATTCTTTAAGCGTGGACTGAGGTAATCTTGGTCCGACGCCATGTGAACTTGCAGACGGTTAGCAAATTTTCCGTGAATCCTCCAAGTCTGCTTCGTCTCAGTTTCTACCGTCCTCCTTCATCAAGTCAGACCAGGAACAAAGAAGCATCAGGCTTTGTGACAGAGAAACAAATCACGTATTTGAATTGTCTTCTGTGGAGGAGAGGCGGAAAGGATTTCACTATATTCTAATAAAGAGCTCTTTCGGTGAGGACGTCTGTTGGGAAAGTTGAAGACCAGAAGATTAAATAACTCGGAGATAAACGAACGTGAGGAACGGTTGGCTATGCGCGTTTAAGAAGATCGCTACTGGAACTATCGTAAATCCAGCGCACTGAAACTTCTCTCTTCTTGATAATAAGTTATTATGCTATAAAAGCAAGACTAATTACAAGGCAGAAGGAATGGGCTAGAGGCAGATATGTGCGCCCACTTCTCCGTACTCTCAAGAGCTAATTTCGCCTGGAAACGAAGAATGTAATCAGAAAGAGAACATTTTACAAGGCGCTTGCTCAGCTCACAGGAAAGTGTTTTGAAGTTTCGAAGTGAAGAGGAGGTCCCTAGATGCTTGTTCCTGTAATTACAAAGCTACGTACTTCAACCTGTTTGATTATACGTAAGCTAGTATGTTACGGAGTTTAATCAGTTTATACAGGTAAGCTGTTCAGTACAAAACATGTGAAATTAAACGTAAATCTCGTCCTTGAAGAAGTCCACGTTCACATAAACTTTCCTGGCTTTAACCGCTGCAGATAACACTTGTTTGTGAAAAATAATTTCATGCTTAAGTAATTATACTACCGTCCACCTTTCCTTAAAGAAATCGTAAAGATTTGTAGGAGATTGATGGGTGCCCATTTCACTTTTACTAAATTCATGACAACTAAATTATTTACGAAATAATTGACTAAATATGGGATCTACAGTTTAGAAGACACATTTCCATAAACTTAAATCATACATTTCAATTATAAATGACATGTTAAGAACTGGTGAATAGTGAATGAATGTGACAATGAGCCCGAGTGTTCTCTAGTAGTGTAAGTGACTTGTGTAATGGTGATATAGCTCACGGTTAACATAATTGTCGCAATCGCAAAGAGATACTCCTGCCACAACATGACAACGTCGTTTCTGGAACACCTGGTCTCATAAGGTACAGCCACGAAGCAGGAATAGCTTCCGGAACACTGAGGCATTTCCTGACAGACGAATAGCGAGCATTATATGCAAATTGCAAACAAGGACGGTCTACGCTGCTTTAATGGAAACAAAAAACAGAAATATGTTGACAGCTAAGATTGTGCTGTTATTGTTATTCTTTGCGATGCTGTAAAGAAGTATATCGAAGACAGAAATCTTCAGACTCACAGCTGTGAAAACCTCAAATCTTAAAAGTATATCGAACCAAGCTTTACGTCATCTTCTGATGCCAGCATGCATTACACAAACGTGAATATATATATCTCCTGTACGGAACGGAAATGAACCCAGGAAACCAAACCAAGGCATGAATTTGGTCAGAGATGTTGCGACTCCTTTGTTTGCCACTGAAAGCAGAATGAGTCTGACATCTACAATGGATAAAGAAAGTTAAGTATCCCGATGACTTTCTGGTGTGTAACTAAATAAAATAAGACGAGTACCCAAGAACGGACATTCTCCTTTACAAAACAATGCCTTTGTCGAAACACTCGTACGCAAGACAGATGACAATGATATGGAAAGTATCAGTCAGAGCTGAATTTCAAACGAGGTACTTTACGATGGCCGAAGACAGAGTACGAACTTAGCGCAGTGGAACTTCAAATCCTACGGCACCCAACTTTGCAATCGGCCAGTGAACAGCTGTTTCAGTCTTTGATACCTTCGCTCCAATCACCTCTACTACTCAACGACCAATTGCCAAAATTGTGATTTATTCCCAGCACATCAGAACAATGCTTAAAGTCCATTTTGTCATAATAAATATTACTTTTCGTACATTACGTACAAATAAATGCGACCTTTGAGTTCTTTGTTACACTTATAGAACCCCCCATCCCCCTCAGAGCTGCTCCGAAAACCTGTTGAGCTAAATTCATAAAAGACACTTTAAACCCTTTTCTAAAACACTTGTCGAAATCACATACCCTGACCAGACGGAAATACAATACAGTTTATTAAATAATACTGACTACTAAATATCAGCTTCCGAAATTCAATTACAACACGAAGTAAACTTTATGTACCACCAGCTACATATTTGGGCTCACAGACTTTTATATTGATCTCAGATTGAACGGTCATTATTTTCATGAACAGGATTAATCATTGTAATGGAGACGCGTTCAGTTTTCTCTGCGGTAAGAACACAATTTCTAAACGGTATTACTAGTGACTTTGTGATTCAAGGCACAGTACGATCTTCATATGAGCTAAAACGAAAATGATTTTTAACAAGAAAACCAGAAGGGAAACAGTCCAAGAATATTTGTAGATTCAGAGATGAGACAGACCGTGACAAGATGGGAATTAATGCCCCTGAAATGAGTACCTCGACGGAGCCTTATTATTCGATGAATTATAAAATTAAAGTCTGTTTCTGCGCTAGACGAAACGTTTGAGACTGTTCATTTACTATGACGTGAGAGAATGTGTGGGTTAGACTAATATAATTGTAAAACTTTGGGTACGAGGAGTCCAACCCCGAAACTATCGATTGTGGCTGAAGGCGTGCTATAAAAGTACACGCAGTTCTGAGGCTAAGATCGCGATACGCAATAAGGGAAAATTATATTATTCAATATATTTGCTGTTCATTCATGACATAGTCGATAGTAGATCCTTTAACTGTGCCATAGCAACTGTGAAGGTTACGCGGCCAGAGTTATAAAGGAAAAAAAAAACATGGACTTTTTTCTCAGGTTAATAATTCACCTACAGCTCTCAACCGGTAACTACATCTTCCACAGTCCACTCTGATAAAATAGGCAAGCTGTTTAAGACATAGTCCGTCACGTTCTGAAATCATCAGTCACTTCTAGTAATTTCGAATACTTAAAGAGAACCACCCGAAGATGACCATTTGAGGTCGAAACATATAGTGGATTTTTAATAAATATTGAAACTATAATCAAGAATGTTTGTGCAGATGGACTGTCAAACTATCGATCATGGGTATTTAAAGATGTTATTGCTCGAATCATAAAAAACACTTAGGAAAATCAATCTATTAAGATTCAAAAATAGATTTGTCCCCAGCTCCATCCAGACGTGTCTCCGCTAAGGAGGAACCCTTTAAAGGAGAAAAATTATTTTTAAACCTAACCTAAAATATTATATGAAACTGATATGGTCCACAAATTCTGAATACGAATACAGTATTTTAGTGTTTGTTACTGTTTGTTCGTTAGCGCAGCCAAAACAAATATTGCTTGAGACCAGTTTCATCGTCGTAACCAAGTACAATGATTCAGCCTGGTCTCCGTTCTGCTCGTGCCGCGGAGACATTTATATTCAAGGAGCGTCCAGGTTCCTCGACAAACTCTGCTTCGCAGTTGAAGCAGAACCCACCGTTTCCAAGTAATCGTACAGGACATGGAGAAGGACCTGCCGCCTACACTTTTCTTCTCCTTGATGCCGTAGTAATTTCTGTTGATTTTTCAATGAAACTTGCTCAGACTGCAGAGCTGATTTTTCACACCCCGTTTCAGACGCTGAACACGTACGTAGCGTTCGCAATTTGCCCCTGAAATAATTATAATAAGTCTCCTTAAACTGAGTTCTTCATTGTAAAAATAGCGTTTCCTTTGGTAATGACATCGAACGTTACAACCACTGTTGATAATTTAAATTTAGCGCAGTGAAACATGTCATAACGATAATGGCCGAGGACTTTGGACGTTTTACAGAAAATTCATTGTGTATCAGAGTTCACGTGAAGATGATCATCATGTTTTGATACAGTAATATAAAAGCTTTTATGAAGATTCATATTCTGTTGCACTCAACTGATTACGTTCCTGACGGAGGTACATACAAATTCCGAAACGGTGCGTGGATTTTAAAATAGACGAAAAAATGTCCAATTATATAGATCAGTTTAATTTCTTTGAATATGTCGAACGAGACGTCCTCGAATCGCTGGTCACGACGTTATACAAACGAGGGAAATTCATACCTACGCGACGCCGTCTTATAGAAATGTTACTAAAATTATGTCTACTACATGTTACTCAGTAATTGTCTTTAACGAAGTCACTGATTAGTGAGATATTTTACACAACTTTCGCCCCCACGGTGTTTCTATGTAAAATTTAAATATTGTTTTTTTTTCTCGATTCGCGTGTCTCAGTGTCCGTCGGTGAGACGCGTCCTATGTTTGTATTTGATGCTCTTAATTATGCTGAACAGTTGATACAGCAGTAGGTCGGTCTTCTACTACATACTGACGGCATTAACGAACCATAATTTATGGTAGCGCGTAACAGTTTTTATCAGACTAAGTAACGCGTCGCCGGAATACTAAAAGCAGCTACGCGAGGGGCACATAACACTTTCTCCGGCAGGGTGTTAGAACTTCCTGCCTTAAACCAATCAGTTTAAAAGGATAGATCTCGAGGTGAGAAACGTTTATGCACTAATAAATTCTGTTCAATTGCTGCCAAGTGTTGTGCAGGTTCGAATCTTGATTTCCAGACCGGCTATTCCCACTACACAGATGTTTTCTTATTTTCCTTAGTCTTTTAAGATAAAATCCAGAAGTGCCAGACTACCGGAGATAGGGATTAGCTCCATCGATTGGTCCCAACAGAGTAGGTACACCTGAAGACGGAGATAAGGCCCCATCTCTGAAACGTCGTGCAATTTTATGATTTTATTAGACGATGGAAAACATCCAGAAAACCTTTTATTTCACAAAATTATTACTAGATATGCTCACCTCCAGTGTCCCTGACTAGATTTAAGCGTCGGTTTAACAAAGTCAGACCTAAATTCCACGTAGAGGTACATAAAGAATAATATGGACGCATTATGTAAGGGACAGCTAGGGACGGGGTTCCAAAGACACGACAAACCATTTATATCGTGCTTAGCAGTGAAGATGAGCATTTTCAAACATGGCAGAATTCATAACGGCGCTAGGCGTCTTTCCTACCTTCTGCACTCACAACTTCTGTTCTCTCTCGTCTAATAAGATTCTCACATTTTTGCGTCCTGGGAAATTTTTAAGTTGTGGGCGCGGGGAGAGAAATTTTCAGGCGCTCCATCAGGAACGTTGGCGACGCGACCGAGCATAAACGGCGCGAGTTCCAACAGACGCCGTTCTCTACAAACAGAAAACTAAAGCGATTCAGACTGGAAGAACGCCACAAGGTCTCGCTTTTACGTATATAAGAATCTTCAAATTAAAATATTCCTTAAAAACGAGGATGTTAGTTCCAATTAGTTTCTGCTGCCAAGCGAAAAATGGCAGTGCTCGGATTACAGGCTGTCTGCGCAGACGCAATCTTCAGCAGACACTGGAATACGGGCAATACGGCGAGGAGTTATGGATAAAATTCGGGCTATGGTGCCTACTTTGTTTAAAGTGGTTTAACGTAAAGTCAGCCCAAAGGTAGCTATATAAACATTATAACGTACAATGAGATGGAAGATAGAGCATAACTTTAAAACAGAGATTTGAGGCAAAACTAGTTTCATCTGACACTGCCTTCAACGGCCTCGATGTATTGTTTCGGCATCGTGGAAGAAGTTTGAGGTGAAACACAAAAATAATGATATTCTAACTAGAGCGGAGGGATATTACGTGTACAAATCAGCAATCAATTGCCTTCTATCAGTCTAAGCCTAACTTAAATACCAAGAACCTAAGAAATGTAATTAAATTACGTTTAGGATTGAAATTCTCTATTGTATCAGATTTACCTGGCACGACCTCACAATTTTTAATCGTGTGGGTTTGTGGTCGTATGGGTTATGACGTCGTGTAAGATGTTACGAGTACATTATCTTCATCTGAAACGGAGATACGTTCCTCTAAAAAGCTGATAAACGAGAACAGGGGAGCTAGAGACGACGTGGTTGTCAAAGAGTGGCTCAGTACTTACGAGCAGTAACATAATACTTAATGTTAGCCCAAAGCAAGTATGTCTACTCTCCTTATAACGACATGGTAATGAAATTGCGTGGGCTGCCTACTCTCAAGTCACGTGGGCTAATTAACCCACTAACTAACTTATCCAATAATGTGGGTACGTACATTTTTATGCAGAGCATAAGTCAGGGATTTCAAGAGCCTTCAGAAATATAGAAATTATTATACAATGCTTATTCATTTAAGATTCCAAATAAAATGCAGTGCTTCAGCGCGGTCCTGAAATTTCTCAAGATACAAAGCACGTGGTTATATACTTTGGATACACGAAATACGTCATCGGTGAAAAACTATTTCACTAACTACTTATTACGTTTACGTCGTCTCGTCAGTAATAAAGCCAAGTACTGCAACACACCACCTCGCTTATAAGTAACTGTAACCCATTTCGATATTTCAAATCGAATTTTACTTGAACACAGAGACGGAGTTACATTATTAAGGAGTCACTACACCAAGGTATAGGAAACGCGCATGAAAAGACTTCCAGTTAATTAAACTGATTTGAATGAGATTTAAAAGCTCCTTTCAGGACGGAGTCTGGGTCTCTGCGGTGTAGACAGAAGCTACAAATTAAGAAACCACGGAATCGTATTTACAAACAGGAATCAACAGCTCCAAGGATAGAGCTTATGTACGACCGCTTCCAAGAACCATTTTAAAAAGTGTAAATATAACGTAGGCCCAATAGTTATTACACGATCACTTTACCACAGGACAAAAAGCCTAATTCTGAAAGAGCAGAACTGCAAGGTTTAATTCTTAGGTACATAATATCAAGGCACACCGCTGGCCATGATCCACAGATTCATCTCCCACCCTCACTAACTCTTTCGACAAGATCCGCTTAGCGCCATCCCCACATCTCCTCCTTCGTTTTCGAAAGACCCATTAATTAACCAAGAGACGATTAGCAATTAAGGGACTCGCGAAGTTTGAGCACTGAAATTTGTATAAACAGATGGATAAAAGCCAATTTATTGTTCCCACAGCGGGAGATACATTACATTTCTTACGTTCAATTACCTTTTCTCGTGCCATTCATACACTGATTCATGATTTTTTTAACAACAGGTTAAATTCCCTGAAAGATACTCAACGATGCAGACCTACAATCCGATTTAAAAAGTTAAAATGCCGCTAACCTGTCTGATGCTCTCCATTACTCATTTCGCGTAATCGAAAATTGTCGGTTTAAATCCAGAACCCTGGAAATTTGTTCCCCTTGGTACATAATCCGCATAGCAAAATGCAATTGGTATTGTTTTTTCTGTACAGGGGTGGAGGGAGGGGGTCATAAAGCCCATTTATAGGTATTATTTGCGTGAAGTTTACTGCTCTGGGTCAATAGGTTGTTATAATTCAATTATCAACTGTTGTTACTTTGTACGTCACAGACGTCGGGTGTACTGGGCAGTATAAAAAATATTAACTCACGTTTGAATGTGTTTTTCCACACTCCATTACATTCGTGTTTAATCTGTAGCTTACCCATAATCCATCACGTGAAACATTTTAATTACACGAACTTTGTGGGACATGGATTATGTTTTAATAAACACAATGGGCATAACTATTTACAGAAATCAAATAATACATGTATTTCTGCATCTGAAACTGTTTGTTAGTTACAAACAATCGCGTTTCAGCCTCAGTTGGCCATCATCAGCGTTACTATGCATAACATTTATATTGGTTAAACGAACAAGAATAAAGTAAATTTATTTAACAGATTCTGTCAATAAAATTTATACGTGTATTTTAATAAAATAGATGGTTAAATCTATACATCAGTTAGACAGAATTCGGACACAAACGTGCAAAGTTGGAGGTTACTCTAAAGTGGAAGGTAAACGAGACGTGGCTGTGAGGTCTCGTACTTTCTTAGTTGGGACAACTTAACTTCAGATATACTTTGAGTTCGGCGCGCTCAACAGCGATGAGAAAATCTGAACTGAATCCGTAAAATTTGAAACAGTGCAAGAATCCTCTTCTGTGTTTAATTTCAGGGAAGCCGTTTCAAACGTGACGCAGCACAGAGATTCTATTCTGTTCCATCTAAGTGATCTGTTATCGAACATCAGTTCGAAGCCTTAAATTAAGTGGCTCTAATGCCACTTTCACTCACACGTCGACCATTTTGTCAGGCCTATCACAGATCTGGGGTCATGGAAACTGTAACAAAAGAGCTAAAACACCTGGACACAATACCAGAGAGCATTAAATGCATTCCCTACGAAAATGCGGTCTTACAATAAGAATTTTGAAGCTTCAGTGATGGTGTTCACCATTGGTTTAAGAACAAAGTATCTGGGGAATAGAAAAAACGTGAAAAGATGAGAATAATTGTAAGACTTGAGGTTCTCACAGCGGTGAGTATGAAGATATCCGTCTTCTGGGTTATTGCGCTGGAAAAATGGAACTTGTCTCTTAATTGAAACAACAGTACCGACTGATAGAAATGTAATTAAGAATTAAGCAGAGAAGATCTTGAAATACAAGGACCTTCTCATTGAAATACAGGGAATGTGGAAAATGAAAGCAAAAGTAATCCCAATAATTATAGGAGAGACTGGAACTCTCTCCAAGTCACTCAGAAAATATCTGGCCAACATTCCGGGCGAACACAACATCAGGGTACTGGAGAAAACCGCCATTTTAGGATCTTCATACATCATTCGACAGACGCTGTCGTAAAATATGTAGTCATCCCTCACAATAAAACTATATATTACATTAACACATATTAAAAACAAAATGTATCTCGGAAATAGCTGCTGCACTGTGTACCTTAGGGGAAGGTCTGTCTCGTTGTAGTCTCAGAAGTAAATAACCTATAAATTGGTAAATAAACGGAATAATAATAATACTAATAATAATAATAGAAACAACACGGTTCCAAAATCAACAACGTTATTTTCCAGGCGGCAGTGACTTGAAACAGCTACAGTAGATTTAGAAAGTCATATATATTATGTATAACTTATTTACATATTTATTATACCTGTTAACATTCTCGTTATTGCTGTCATGTTTGAAAGTACGCTTTAATTACTATATGAATGTTTTATATCTCTGTTATATAACGTCAGTACTACACAGAACCGTGGGTTGGTTGATTGTTAATCACAAACCCGGACCGAGGCGCGCGCGTGGTCTGCACTGCGGTCAGTCGGCTCTGGTCCCTCATTCCTTGTGACATGAAACTCACCCAATTATCACTCACACATTCAGTATGTTTACGGAACACATCCAACCCCAACGCCGCCTTCGACTATTTGTCTTGGCTTGCGAGGACGCCTTTTAGGTGGGCCGCGAGACGCAACTGCGAGTTGCTTGATTGGACAGGAGGAAAACGTCGATACCGTCTTGGGATGTCCTGAGATGTTTGCGGCCTTAAAACAAATTCGCTGTGTTTTATACCCCAAACCCGATATCCCGAAGATCCATGTTCATACTAGCTACTGAATTTGAACACAAAAAAGTTCTGAGAATTAAAAAAAAATGTTTTATATTAAGTTTTTGAAATATGAAAGACAAAATAAAACTGTATAAACTTCTTTGTTATATACTTTGCCTAAAGAATCTGAGGCATTTTATAGAATTCCTAGGCAAAGTATAAAATAAACTGTTAGTTTCATACGTTGCCTAAAAGTTCTAGGCATTTTATAAAATGCCCTGGCACTCCGAAGAATGCCTGAATTTCATACTTTTGCCTACTGACTTTAGGCATTCTGTGCTTTGCCGGATTTCATAGTTTTCCGGTAACATATTCACTACTTCGCATCGCGATCGTCTGCTGTTGTTCGTGAACTATTAAGCGATGATTATCCTGATAAGGCGGTACCGAATATGACAACATTATACTCAACCCGTAACAAATTTTCTGGAATCAGGATGCGTTTGCTACAGAGAACGTGTGTAAGAAAATCAAAGTAATTACCCACATGGCCGACGGTCGACAATGCCAACAGAAAGGCGTTGGTAGAAGAGCTCTTTGCTGACAGCAACGTTCGGCGTGACCTTCGGCCACAGCCGTCTGCAAAACCTCCCCCCCCCCCAAACCATATTTCGTGGGGATTTCGAGTGACCCGCGGACTACAAACAATAAAGAACAGATTTTGGACCCAGAAACAAGTTCTTTATAACAAATAAAAACTAAAAAAAACTCCCTTTTATTCTTAGGCTGACGTCACCAGGGCTTACAAATACATCCTGGCGTTTCAAACGAAACACCTGTAATATTTGGTGATCAATACGAGCTATGAAGTTTCTCAATGAGCAATTTTCTCTAATCCACAGACACTTCATCACTCTCAGGTCCAGATAATCTCTTGAGCACCATGTTTATAAACACCCCCAACATTTATTTCCCTCCTTAAACCAAGTATCACACCCACATAAAACAATTGCTACAAGTACAGTTCTGTGCACGATTTTAGACAGCAAACCGAAATACAAAATATTCGGAACAGCATTCACAGATTTTTTCTGCTCTCAATTTCCCCTGGATGGATCTCTTATCTGTTAAGAAAATGAAGAAAAATGGCGAAGAATTAAAACTCGAATAAATATATAACAGCAGCGGTGTGTCTGAAATGGAAGAGAATGTGGCCGATCGCGAACAAGACGCATCGAATTGCTGCAGAATCGACGCCTGTGTTTCATTAGCGTTGCTGCCGACTGAAACAAGATTCAAACAAGCAAATAAATAAAATTCTTGGTGACAGCGCTCGTAGAAATTGGTGCGAAACTGTCGGAGTCCGTGAGAAAATACCGAAGCGTAAAATTGAAAGTGAGGAGCGAATGAAAATGGAAATCTCGCGCACGACACGTTTCAAAAAAAACTACAAAGAAAGACGTAACTCTTCAGCTGGAAGTAAACCTCTTTTATTAAACACACAAAAGAAAATATCAGGACACATTATACGACCGTGAACAAAACTATCTTACAATCTCATTCGATCCGCCTTTACGTTGATAACTCGTCATGACAGTCACAGAAGCACACGAAAATCATTTCTTATTTCTTCGAGACGTCTTCTCAGTTCCCAGCATCCTAGGACCATTGGTTATCTATCAAAATATTCGAGTTGAATGCTCTCGTGGAGATTAAGACGTTTATCGTGGTCGTCCGTGTTCTTTGTGAGCCTCCATCGTTGCAGGGCTCCAGGGCTCTTAATTGTGGAGACGGGAGCTTACGTACGTATAAGGAAACTCCGGACCTATTCACTTATTTTGGCTGCTGTAGGTCTTCCGGTGTATTTATAGAACAAACGTTATTAGCACTTCGAAGACTGCATTACGTGTTAAATAAATTGCTTTAACGTTATCATTTATTTAATCGCCTGGAGTCGAAAAATTTTATAAGACTATTATTATGTCTTCAGACATTCAGGAATGCAAATAGGAAAACACAGATGTTCCTCACTGACAACAATTTGAATGGGGAATAGATGAATAAAGCCGAAAATTAATGAGTCTGGTAAACGTGAAACGACGTTTCAGAGGTGCTTTTATCTTCCATCGTCAGGGCGATTCGCAGCTCTTAGGACCTCAAATCTTAGCTGGGAAAGAAGACAGAAGAGGATTAATGCCAATGCGTGTGATTTTGTATGAAAGCTGCAATTAGTTCTTCCGAAACGTCGTTTGGGTACAACCGAGGTTTGAAAGGCTACCTTCTACCTGGTACGACTTTACAATAAGGTTTAGTGGGGAACCTAATTGAACAAATCGTTAACTCACACTTTGTCTCCCTTTTGCACTCAATCATATCCCCGCGGAGTGCCTGTTAAAGTAAGTCGCTTTGCCCATCAGTCTGTCTGAGCGCATTTAATAACTCTAATAAAAGTTTTGAACGGACTCGTTGACGTGTCTTTTTTGGAAGTTTTACAAAAAAATTATAGAGCTTTTGCAATTTTTATAGTAGTTAGGCATGAAATTAATATGAGATAGCATCCCCCTCCTCTAATCCAAAGCCTCCCGTTCGAAAATTACGTACTGAATATTTGTATATGCAGGCAAATATGAACCAAAAAGTCAGATAAGCTCATTAACAGTTTCCAAATGCGCAATGTATTTTGTGGCAGACACGCACGGAGCGAGTGAAGAGCAGAGAGAGAGAGAGAGAGAGGGAGGGGAGAGAGAGAGGGAGAGAGAGAGAGACATTGCCATTGCTGATAATTCTTTGCATACTTCCAATGCTTATATTTGCACCCTTCATATGTAGGTTCCTGCGATCTGTCACTCAGATCAGCGAATCGCGGTTAGAACCCGAATTGAACGCAGTTCGTACACTGCAGATGCTCTCCGCGCCATTTTTCCTCTCAACAGGAATAAATTAACACTCGGGAGCAGACGGAAGTTAGTTACTGCTCCAAATGAATGCTTAAAATATCAAGGGGGCTGCAAGGAATCTCATTAAAAGAAAAAGTTTGATAGAAACGTTGCCAGAATCCTCGATGGGTTGAAGCTCTTCCATAAGAAATACAGATGAATATGTGAGAGGAAAGGATGCACAAAGGAGTTAATGCATATCGACACAATGTAAAGACGGCCGGAAGCAGTGATCATGTAGTCCTTGAGGAATGAACCAATCAATTGCAAGGACAACACACAAAGTAACATCGTTTCCTGTCAATGATTTATTCATGCACTAGTCAACAGCTTGGATGCTCGACGCGGATTTGCCAGGGTCGAGACAGACAGCAAGCGACGTTGTTCTTATCAGTCGGTACAGGACATTTATCGTTAATCAACCTCACGGAGCAGGGTCCTTCGTGAGAGGCTTGCTGCTGCAAAGTCCTTGTTGAAGAAACGTCGGTAAACTTCTACCAGACTCTACACGGAGCAGCAGCCCAGAAGACATCTTCATATTCCCCAAATCTAACCTCTAAATCACGAAATGTAGCATTGCTTACTTTCTGTTCCGAATGACCGCTAACGTTCGATAGTTATTGATAAATTCTGAGAGTGAGAAACAGAAATGGCCGACCTATTTATTGTTTATTAATTTGTGGCTTATTTAAGGACGCTGCTAGTAGCTCAGATAGCACAGCAGAGTGATGGAAAGAATATCGAAGGAAGCGATTGTGATCTATAAACTACGGCAATGCAAACATTTAATTACAATTAACACATTTTATACACTCCATCATACGAAATTATTTTTACGTAAATGATTGTCAAATGTGTAACAGTTCTCAACTGAAACCGTAATACTAGTTTCTGGAGCAGCTTAATCAAATATCTGCACGAAGCAGGAACAATATTTTTTTTTACAGATCTTTCCCAACATTTAAAATGAAGTCAGTGCCATGTATACATAATTTTTTTTTATTAAGTATACCTTCAAAATATTTCCCAAATATGGTTGTATGTACGCCAAACCTGGAGTTTCTCTACTTGGACAGGACTTTATGATGGTGCAAATTCTAAAGGCACAAGTCATGAAATTTTATGTTACTTCTTACTACATTTTTATAGGATAAATTTTCTACAAACCGCCATAGCTTCTCTGGCTTAATCAGAGGATTTGTATTACTATTTCAGTATTAAATAACATATACGCAAGCCTAATATAAAATATCATAAGCTCAATAAACCGCAATAATTTTGGCAGCGTACAGACACTAAAGAAAAGATAAATCGACCTATTCATGTTTCGTTCTTTAAAAAGCACGCGCTGCGTATTCAAGCTAACCTCGAAGGGAAAACCACACTCAAAGGACCTTGCATAAAAGGCGATTGTGACCTTACATACCTCGAAACCCGCGTTAACCCTTTCTGTAAGTTCAAAAGGGTTGGTATAAGAAGGCAAGAGATTTAAAATTCCATGAGGATATCACCCCAAAGCGTACAAGTGTTCCGAACAGAGGTAGCCCAGTATAATTCGAGTCTTACAGACAAGCGCGATGAGTAGGAACTTTTATTTCACAGTGCAACTGAATAGTAGACAGCCCTCTACAGTTTGCGCTGAGTGATTGAGTTTTGCTGCCGATCTGAAGGTTTCTTTTCATCATGTAGATGTTTCATCACACATGGTGTTTCAGTGTAAGTTCGCCGCTAATTTGCGGGATTCTAAAACAGTAAAATGCTACAAAGCAGCACAGCTTCTGTTGTTAAGGACTGCCGACTTTTTAAAATGTACATACACCTGGAAGCTTTCTCTTCAAAATCAAATTCCCTAAGAGTAATTTCACCTGGCTCTGAGAGTGAAGAATGTATAAGTAATATATTTGTTATTCGGGGAGAAATACTGTCTTCGTCTTCCCTTTCCGTCCTGAAGATGGAGACAGAAATTTCCTCCGAATCTTTTATATCTACCTACAAGTTCATAAGGTCTTACAACCCAGAAGACCAAAAACATCTTCACTGCCGTAGATAACTCAAATCTAATTCGCTCTGCGTTTGTTCTTGCAATCTGGGAAATACTGTGATATTTAATAAAGTTGGCATTTCAGTAATACTCTGGGTGCTTCTTTGAAAGAAACGAGATGTAACGGAAATTATGTTGACGTCTGAACTCGACGCCACAAATACGCTTTCAGGTTTATTAAACTGAAAATAACATTGCAAACATACACAGGATTAAATAGTTCCCCAGGAAACTTTTACTAATGGAATTAGTTTGCCTTCCACTTAATAAAGATAAGAACAGGTTAGCAACTATTACAGTACTATAAGGGAAACCACAAGTCATCATTGTTCAGTTCCTGTTATTTGCAGGGACCTCTAATGGTCAATATCGTCCTGAAACGGGATGTACGATACGTAACAGAACTAAGTTTCTACTTACACAAGACTTGAACACGTAAAAGATCGATGTGTCAGAACCACACGTCTATAAAACAAATGACTGATTCTTCGTTCAGACGTAAAATATATGTTAAGCAGCCTTGCAGTATTAAATTATCTTGAGAACGTATGAGATTCACTTGTTAAAGAACTTGTTACTTAACTTCAACTTATTTTCCAGTAAGCATTGACTACAAGTTGTGACGCCGAATTTTTACAAATTTCTGTCGGCCAAGATTTTCCCATTGCGTATTACCGACAGTCTATTCGTTGAAGATTCCAGTGACTCTCGAGGTCGCTGTGAAAGCTGAATTGTGCCAAGTTATGCAGAAAATGTTTCTACAAGGAATGCGCCTTTGTCAGGGTCTGTCCTGCTTCAGGAATGTCTTAAAACAGGATTTCCGTAATGTCTCTGAAATGAAATTCGCTGCAGTCTTTACTCGAGTTGGAGAGAACTGAACGTTTCTACACAGCAGAAGGACGCAGTACAAGAGTCACCGAAGGAAGAAGTCAGATAAATCTGTTAATAATTAAAGGAGCTTGTTATCATCTGACATCAGTCAAACGTTTAACGACGGAGAATAGATTAGAAGGCATGTGAAATGCTTAATTATTTTGAATAGTCTGGTTGTAAAATAACAAGACGTCGTTCAGATACACACACACGCACACAAGATGAATGTTGCCCTGCATATTTTCGGCGAGCCGTCAGTTACAAACAGAAATACGAGACTGTGTTTATTTAATTTACTCTGTCAGCCATGTTACGTTATTCTGCCTTGTATCATTTCGAAAGTGCGTAATGAATTCAGCGTCTTTAATGCACCCGGAAGATAAAACATGGTTTCAAAATGTAGCAGCTTAGCATCAAGACAGACAGAGGATCTTCTCGTCACTGTCTCTGCATGAATCTGAGGTACATTCGCTGGGAAGTGAGTATTTGTTGTCATGTTACGCCGGCTTATTATCTACGAAACAATTTAACAAACACCTGAGCCTGAAGTTTAGGTCAAGGCCTACAGCAGTCTCCCTCGCCCTGTTAGTGCAGATAGTGTTAATTCGTTCCTGAATTACGGTATGCAGCGTGCAGGTTTCGCATACAAAACATAAATCCCACCACACCCAGCGCCGTAGATCCACACGACAACCCCCCACCCACCCCCTCCCACACAATAATAATTCCCGGGTCGTGCGACGGTCGGTAGTGCCTGCAGAATTCTTAAATCAACGCACCTCCCGGCGAAGTGCACCCTGTAAACTAATATCGCGAAGTAAGAAATAATATTTTATTTTTGTAATGAATGGACAGTCAAATTCCTGTGAATTGTAGCGAAGTTACCACGAAGGCTATTCACTGCTTCACTGTAGTTAAAAAAACTCAGACAATAATTAAAAAAAGACACAACTGAATTAATTTTAATTTGTTGTTAATCAAATTTTAAAATTAACCACAAAACATTATAAAAATTAACGAGAATATTACTGCCTGATATTTATATTTATTTTCAAGAGGAAGTACGACTCAGTTACTGGCTGTAAGGTTGGTAGACCGGAGGCAACGAGAGGGTTTCTTCCCTATGCCTTCACATGCAGATCTAATCCCGGGACCATTTATTTTCCATCCGAGGGCACCAGGTGATCTAGGCCGATCATATAAAACCTCAATCTAAAGCTATGATTGTACACAAAATCTTTATTTCGGAGGGATGGCACTCAAGCACAGGGACAACTCTGCCATCTGTTAGCATATTTTTCTTTCCTTAGAGACAAAACAGAACAATATCGAGATTCTCTCTGCGTAATTTTATAATTAGCCTAAACGTGTCCCTACCAAGCTGTAAATCACTTCACATATTTTTAGGAAATTTGGTAAGAAAATTCTATCATTCGCGGAAATCACAACCTAATATGTACATTTCTCATTTTTGTACAATTTGTTTTATCAAAATGGTAGATTAACAAATTTACGCAATGGGGGAGAAAGTAGCCCCATTCAACATAGGACCTTGAAATGAAGCGTGTTAGCCTAACACAACTTCCACAAACATGTCTTTACAGACAGCGGTGACTAACGAACCTCCAGAGCGAGTATGAATGTAAAAGAACACGTAAGATATTATTTATAATTCAGGTATTACGAACGAAAGATGACAACTATGAAATGTAACATTTTCATTACGACGACCGAAGCCAGCTGATTTCAGCCACCCTCGCCAACACGAAATCGACTGCCACTCCTTGTCTGTCCTATTATGAATGTGAAAATAGTCACACTAATCTTAAGTGCATAGGCCTACATTGAGGCATTAATTTGTCTCTGGGTACTTATTTCATAAACCTCATACGCACGGCGTGTGTCCAACGACGCTATTGTCGACTGAATTTCCGATACCGGAACGTCCTAGTGCCTTTCAAAGCGACAGATCTTTAAAAAAAAAGATCAATAGATGTGCTAGGACACAGTTAATATTTATTTCGAATATTCAGTGCTGTCTCGAATACGCGAAATCTCTGTTTGCCGTCGTGTTCTCGAGAGAAAACGGATTTGTTATTGTGGACTGCTAACTGGAAGTATTTATGTTGACTGAAAATGTTCTTACGGCTTTCATGTTCTATGTTCTGTGCTGTGGAACATGAGAGCATGGCGAAGGTCAGACTTCATGGCGGCTTACGTCTACCTCATAAGAAAGTATACGTACGTATATTCTCGGAAGTCTGAATAAAGTAGATCACACAGATTGCGTAATCGTTAATTTACAAGGTAGTCACTGTGCTGGATTATCTATGTAAGCGTAGGAAATTACGTCGTCCTTTATTAAAGACTTGTTTGCCGTCAAGGAAGAAACTCAGAGACTACGCTGGCTGAGTGAAGACAAGCTTTTACTCAGACCATGGAGCATCTGGGCCTATTTCTAACATTACAGTTACTTCTGTGACCGCTATTATATGTTACTTGTAAAAAGTCTACGAAGCAAATGCACGCGGAGTAACCGTGTCAGTCTGGCTGTCGGTATGCACATTATAACACAAGTTGAAATTAATCGATTTTCAGTAAAAGCGCTCGACGTTCATAAATTTTTATATCTAATAAAATACACAGATACAATTTCATGTGATTCAACTAACTTGATTGAACAGAGTCTATAAATTATTCACCAAAAGTTTAGTTATCATATTCGAAAGACTTCACTAGACTTTATATCCTCTAACAGATTAATTCATAAGATGCCTGTCTTCTGGGTTTTTGCGCCGTGTAGACTGGTAGAAGTTGCCCTGATGATGGAGGCTGCAAGGACCCCTGAAACGTCGATGAACTTGTACGAAATTACACTGTGCAAAAATCCAGTCTTCAGACTCACTGCCGTGTAAACCTCAAATCCTACGTAATTTAATTCATTACACGCCCACATACTCTATAGATTTTAAGATACGTTTGAATATTATCCCACTATGTCCTCCACAAAATTTCCTTAATTACAGTAAAAAGAACATGACCATGTTTCGGCATCTGAATTCGGGACAGAACCAGAATATGAGGATGGCTAATGAATCGTTCGAAAATGCGACAAGATTAAAGTATTTAGGGACGACACTGATAAGTCAGAATGACTTTCATGACGAAATCAAGAGCAGATTAAATTCGGGGAATGATTGCTGTAATTCAGTGCAAAATCTTTTGTCCTCTCGCGTCATATAAAAAAAACTAAAGATTAAAATATACAAAAGCGTAATTTTGCCAGTTGTGCTGTATGGGTGCGAAACTTGGTCTCTCACTTTGAGGGAGGAACATAGATTGAGGGTCTTTGAGGGAGATATTAAGACCTGAAAGGGAGGAGGACGGATCATGGAGAAAATTGCATAATAACGAGCTTCACCGCCTGTGCTCCTCTCCTGATATTGTCAGGGCCATTAAATCGAGGAGGATGGGAGGCCTGAAGGGAGGAGACCGCTGGGAAGACCTAGGATAACATTAAGATGGACTTTAAGGAGACAGGAATCGATGGAGCGAACTGGATGAAGCTAGCTCAGGATAGAGTCCGGTGGCGGGCTTTTGTGAGAACGGTGATGAACCTTCTGGTTCAATAAAGACAGTGGACTATTCTTTGACAAGTCGAGCACACAATCGACTTCCCCAAGAGTATCCTGAGTGAGTGGGTTTATCGAAATCCGTTGTGTATCGCGATTTTCGTACGTTGCATTGCGCATGGCAGGGAGCGTCACACAGAGTTGAAACTGACCAACACAGAATTACACTAATCTGCATGGGGCCCATGTGCATGCTTAGTTGCTTACGTGTGATGTCAATAGATTGGAGCCGCTCATTTGTCACGAATATCCCGTTCTCAGGGGCGAACCTTGTTAGCCCGCTCAGCGCGAGCGTAAGCCACAACTAGCTGGCTAACGACGAATTTCATATAATTGGTTCTGCTGTGTTCTAGCGTATTTATGCACTGAAACACGAAATTAGTTTTTTCCAAATGTTAGCCGGGCCAACACGGTTGACACAAGTCTATTCGCCGATGTGCGAGAAACTGCCAAATGTGTGAAAACTTCCGGAGGACGTGCTCCAACGCCTGCACTACACTTTTTGAGAATACGCCCATCGGCATGCCCGCTGCTTCAGCCAAGTTCCTCTGTTGCATGGAACTGGAAAATGAAATTTAAAAAAAAAGTATACTTAAGATTTGAACCAGAGACCCGTACGAAGCAGGAGTGACAACTTTTGGTTAAACGGAGTTATAAAATACCTTACGTAATATAACATGTAGTGCGAAAACTTTGAAAATAATTTGTGTTGTACAGTTTATAAGAACTGTTACACACAGAATTGTTTGTAAGAGGATGTACAAAACGAAAGACGCGAGACATCTGAACTGTGATCTTCTGTCTTATGGCACCGTGTAGTCTTGTACGTGGTTTAAAAACTTACGGAGGAACATGTCCCCTCCATCTTCAGGGCTGACGAAAGAGGAGAATATTTCTCCGAAACGCTGGTATTCACCTATAAGACCACAGATTCGAAATTGCCATCGCCGTAAAGCCTTCTATTATATGGTACAAAGGAACGTAAGTTACTAATTCGCCCGAGGCTTATCATTATAACTCATATCGAAATTTGTTTACCTTCGTTGTTATTAGGGAGTACATGTCATTACTATGCTCTTCAACTTCTGAATGTCGCCTAAGGAATGAGAGACTTGCTTCATTTAAATCTTCGTTAACTTTAATCCGCTTCATCGTCGTTCATTTGTCTAATGATTTCTTTCGTCTCAGCTATTTTATTTCTACCATTAATTCCACTATTGCAACAGCTAAAAGTTTATTGTTTCGTTGTTCATTACAACGACAAAGATTTGAAACCAATAGATTTTAGAGGATTTTTCTCCGGTGTACATTTAGCTCTATAATATTGGACGCTACAACGTGATCATTATAACTTGCACGTGAATGGTTTTATGGAGAAAATAAACGATGGATGGGGATGTGAACACAAAACCACGGAAATCCACCGTCCGATTCCTGCAATATCCGGAATCGAACCTAATTTATCTTTTAAATATATAATCCGGTTTACAGTTGTTGCAATAGTACGAGTATATGAGAAACTGCGGTGTGTGTATCTACATATCAAAACTTCCAGAATTGAGCTGCGATGTACAGATCTTAGATTTATTCAGAATAGTACAATATGCACATTCACACACGTCAGTCTGCCAGGATAAGCAACGAAGCCAAGGTATCTAATGTTCTACATGGAACACACCTGTGGAAAAGGCATCCCCTCGGTTCAGCTGTCCACACCAACCGCATTAAGTTACGAGACAATTAGGACAACCAACCACGTGGAGTTGGTAGCGGCAAGGGAACACTAGCACAGCTGGACCTCGTGTTTCTGACGCCTCGGGTAAACCTTGAGTCTTATACGGCTGCAGTTTCCAATCGTTCCACAGTGTGAGACATTCCAGGAAGACCACTAGCGAATTAACAGTATCAATTTAGAATAAACTAGAGTCGGTTTTCCGATGGACACGTGGAAGTAATGGTAAATCGGAACTCACACTGGGGAAGGCGCCAGATACCTCAAGTCGTCTCGAGCGCATTACGATTAAGGGGCACGCACTATATACGCAAAATTCTGCACAAACTTGGGTTAGCCAAAGACGACGTAATTATTTCGACTTGTGGAACAAGTCTGACAGCCGTTTCGGAACTTTACAGGATGAAGGGGGACTCTGGCTTACTTTGCGAAGCGTTTCGCTGACATGATTCCAGGGGTCAGGGGTCAACGGCTACAGACAAGAGCAACTACTTCTGCTAATCAGGATTCACAAGTCTGATATTCATCGGCACTGAATTAAAATTTGTTTTGCCTCGTGAAGTTCGCCATGCGGTACTAATCCTCTAGGAGACGCAGTAAGACGTGAGTGTTCTGCGCGCAACGTTTTGAGAGGTTCGACTCCTTTAATCACCGAAATCTAAAAAAAAAACTTTAAGACAGGGAAGTATGAAGCCAAAGTTTATATAATCATTCACGAGACGTGTACAAGTCCGGATATTGGAACAAATCAAGTTCCAGCATCAGAAACTTGACTTGGTGGTTCATAATTCTCAATAAAAGCTTTCAAGCCTTGATGGTAATGATGTTAATGACTTTAATTACGTTTACATGTCTTGCTGTGGAACGATCATGGCAGTCTGTCTTCGTTATTTGAAATACAATAGTAAATTAGTGTCATCAATTATTTTCAACACCAAAATAAATATTTACAGAATATTGTAATGTAATAAGACGTAAACATGTGGGAATAAAGATAAATACTTTTACGAGAGTCCAGTGCAGAGAACACAAAAACCGAATTCTCCGCGTGAAATCGACACTATTAAATTAATTTAAATTCTCTCCAAAGCAGAGAAATGAAACCCTACCTTAACGGGCCTAGCATGCCAGAATTTGGCACATCTTAGTGTTTCGCTCCAATTCGGATGTAAAGTCTAAGAATTAGAAACTCCTCAACAAAGTTCGACTCTCTCGAAAAGAGAAAATTAATCGAGGCTGGATACAACAATTAATTACATTTCGTTATGGTCTGGAAAATTTACATACTTGCGAAGGTACGAAGGAATTAGGATTTTGGTTTTTATGGCAATGAGTATAAAGATGGCTGACTTCTGCGTTGTAGCGCCGTGTAGACTGGTAGAAGCATAGCAACATTTAGAGATCGTTGATAAGTAGACAGCCTTCATCGAGCGTCAAATCCTAATAAGAAAAGCCTGGATTAGAACCGTACTAAAAACGCAGTGGAATGTGTGTGTTTGGAGGGTTTAGAGGCTACGTGGACTCTAGGGCCTTCTGATTGGTTAGATGGTAATTCACAGTCAGCGGTAACACGTCAGGGCGCTACAGGAAGACCACAAATTACTGTTCCGTCGGAGAGCGTACACCGCCTCGAACTACGTGGATGTGCACGATGTACTGTCGGCGCCCAGCGAAAAGACTTGCACGGAGGGGGGGGGGGAGGAGGAGAGTCTTGTCAACTTCATTTCTGGGTTCCCGTAGAGAGACAAGTCGCGCCGAAATCGTGGGACAGGACGACTGAGACAAGGAAAGATTCCTCCCGGAGTTTCACGAACTTAATTTGCCTGAAACTAAGAAATTCATGAACTTAGAAGAAAAGGAAGGGGGAAGGGAGGGGAGGGGAAGAAGAAAGAGATGACAAGATGATGTTCAGGCGATGGAAAGGAAGACTCGAGAGCCCGGGGACCTGACCTACGTCGACGGGGCGTACGTAATAGTGTACATTTGCGTCTTCGCTTGTTAACTGTGATTGTTTATTACTCAGTAGAACTAACCGAGGCCTTCATTAATTTAAAGTTACAATCGACTCAGTGCGAGAACCCCTTGATTATTAATTCCCCAATTAAAATTCCGTCACACGTTCATTTTACAGAAAGGACACATTTTATTCTTAATCGGAAACTGTGAAATTCATTAAATTTTCAAGGTTCAATTTTCATCAGTCAAAAGCGAATCGCTATCGCCACTCCGCCCCGAGCGCTGTTGACTCAATTGAAAATTGTTTTCGGACATTTCATAATTACTAAACATGCGAAAGAAACTCGAGGTCAGGTGACCATGATTACAAGAAATCCGAAAGTCAGACGGATTTTCTGACACTTCACAACACACATTTATTACGGCGAGGGGCTGTCAGCCACGTGTGGAGGTCTGCCCACTGTCGGTCGTCCTGGACTCCTTATTCGACTTATTCGTGAAAACACCCAAATTTGACTTTTGTTAACTGTGCTAAAGTTTACATAGAGTGAACTTGCACACTACAAAATGTTTAAAGGAAATAAATTAATTTTACTGCATTTGACAGACATAATTAAAAACTTGGAGCCAGCAAATTTAGATGGGATCTTCGGAAACCAGACACAGTGGAAATTCATGACAGTGTGGACTTATTTTTAAAATAATAATAATTTAGACGATGCAGTGGGAAGGTATAAAAGTAATAGTAGACCTCTGGAATTAATTTTAAACATGAAATATTTGCAAAACGTTTATAGGCCTATGCCAGTGACCATGGAATTTCATGGTCACGAAATAAATTAACGCTAACTTTAATAATCTGACTATATATATATATATATGCTCAGATGACAGAATTTATAGGTTTTTAAGGAAGAAACTCATAAAACAAACGTTAACTATAAAAAGACGCCAGACTCTTCAACTGCTCAGAATGTGTAAAGTCTATTAATTTTAATTATGACGCAGGAAGAATAATAATTTTTCGGCAGCTTTGTGGCACAATTATTCTTTATACGAGAGGCAATAAAATACACGCTTGCTGTGGATAGAAACAAAGACAAGTGGAGTACATGAACACTCTCAGCTTCAACGAAAGGTATTTCGAGATGAAAATAAATGTGAAGAACGTTTGGAAAGCCAAAGCACTGTTAAAAGATGGAGGGAGATACCAAATGGAAAAGAGACATCGAGCGACAAAGAACAAGACGGAATAAGGAAACGAGACAATCAATGGGACCGCTGTTGGCAATTGTTTGGTAATGATTTGCCGGTATTTCTTTTAAAAAAGAACAGCAATTTCTTTGGAAATCCAAGCATTTGCCTGACGTCTACATTGCTGCGAGTGGCAGACACTTTCAGAACTCAAGATTGAACTATTATTTCATGCGATGTCTTGTCTTCTTGAGTAAAATGAAGTGCCACGAGGAAGATGAAAAGTAGCTGACTTCTCGCCGAGGCGGAAGTTTTCATTTCATATCTTCTCTGTTCTTCGAGCATATGAGCCAGCGTCTACCGAGCGATGCAAATATAGGACATGTCCGGTGCTTTCGAAAGTCCTAGGACCCAGGTTAGAACCGTTGTCTCAGAACGCCTACTACAGTTACATATTTTGCTGCAATGAAAGATTAAGATTCGGTTTTCTCGTCTAAAGTCTTAAAGAGCGCTGTGTTTGCTTTGACACGGGTGGGGAAGGGACGCGGGCGACATGCGGCCCGTGGACTGTTCGTTATACACCCCTGAACTACCGAGTGAACCAAAATGTTTCGACCGGACATCGAGGATGAATGTTTATCACTCATTTTCCTTATATGGGGGGCGTTTGGACACCGTCTATCCTGACTGCGGTTCTTCGTGGTTTTCCTCTGTCCACAGCAGGCCTGTTTTGTATCAGACAACAGAAATTGCCACGAAAATTGCTATGAACGCCACATCAACAGACGCCATGCCACTTTCATGCGTTTAATTTCCTGTGCTAAATGATACAACAAAGGAGGTCATGCAAATATTTTGCATGGAGCGAAAGCAGCGACGTTTAATGACATGACCCTAAAAAGTCGTTTTAAAACAATCTTTAAAAAATTCATTTTAGGGGGAGGGGGGGGGGCAGAATGTACAAAATACGACAAAAATGCGAAATCCTTATTCAAACGTACGATTTCTGGCAAGCAATTGGAGTCAAACGCATGGCAATTGTGTCGTGAAACGTTCATGTGTGTTAACAGTTAAAAATCACTGGAACCGGGCAAAACTTGGACGTTGCATCTGAAGAAAATAACGCGTTGGAACTATGTTCTATGGAATACACGCGAAGAAATGGATCACAGCTAAACAATTACATTTATCTTTACTCTGATCTCGTAGCCAGGAAGTACCGGAATCGAGGCACGTCGTACGTGTTCCCAGCAACTGAACGCAGTCTGCTGACTCCGCAGATGTTCTCGCTCTCGTGCGCTGTTGTTACAGGGCCTGTAATCGGATGATACTCGCTACATCATGTCTTCGGGTCCCCACAGCGAGGCGCTTCGTCATCCGGACTGTGTAAGCGGACCCGCCTACTGCAATGTTATCAAAGGGATTCAGGGGGACCTTTCTCCCCCCCCCCCCAACCGACACAATCTCCGGGGAACGACAGACTTCGTCATTACCACATCGGATTACCACGTCCTGCAACAACACATCGCTCTGCGTGCGGAGTGCTGGACGCATAAGACAGGTATTAGGTGAACGCCTGCTTTTGAGGACGGTCCTGTTGGCTATCAGCTCTTTCTTTATTCGGGGGTAAAAGACAACTACCTCACCCCATGGGTCAAAGGCCCTCAGGAGCCGACAGTACGCTCAGCTAGCCAAAAACATTCCCCACCTTTTACATAACAAGAAGAACCCGCTCCCGACCCAGATAAATGCAATCTAAACCTTCGAAAACTGATCCTACAAGATCAAGATCCAATGTACGCCTACGTCTTCCGAATAGTTTACAAGACATGTTTTTCGGACAATTAAATTAAATCAAAAATTCTCTACAGTGTCCGTTAATTATACAGGCATTTTATTAATTCGTCACACCAAACTGTAAAATGACGCAACATGTAAGGCTATATGTTTCGGTGAATTCATATATCCTTCTTCAAGTCTACATACAGAAAATTAGTGTGATGCAATATTACATGTGTTGGTAACAAAGTCGGATTTTGATCATGGATCCATTTCTTTGCACAAATGTCATATATTTGTTAAAATAAATAAAACATAAAAAGTGTCGACGTGTGAAAACAATAATATATTATTTACAAAGCATATGTTATTTTATATATGGTTGCATATTGAATATTAAGATATCGTATTATTGTAAAGACGAAAATTCAGACCGGAGTGCTGATGAACTGAACGTCTCTGAGAGGGCTAACTGTTGGATGGTAGCGTTCGAAGGTCACAGAAGGGGTGCTTGCAAACTCACCAAGACAAAAATATTGACAGAACAATAAACTAAGTCTACAGCGAGTTCTCTACGTTTGGGGCCACAGGAGAGCTGTGTTATTCCTCAAAACACGGAAAAATTGCGAAAGTGTTTCCAGACTGAAGTGTTGCAATATTTTTTGCATGTGACAAGACGCTGCTACACTATTTATATTTCCAGCAGTAATATGTTACCTCCATTTTGCCACGTTGACATTACAACGACTGAGGGATGTGTTTCCAGACTTGGGGAAGGCAGTGGTTAAGGAGAGACAGATACTACAGGAACCTCTGTATTAACTTGCGAACAAAAGAAACGTGCTTCAACTGTAGCAAATAAGTACCACGAACCTGCAGAAGTACTTCGCGCTTGGTCACGATGAGCGTTGCAGTATTTCAAATCCGTACTAGAAAAGCAACACGAATACGTATATGACGTAAGAAATTTCAGAACGGTTAATTGTGTTCATCTCCTATCAACAAAGCCACAAGTCGTGAGTTCGTCTGAATAATGATTCCGTATCCAGGTAAACGGATTAAGTTAACCGACCATCACGGAATCGGCGAAATGAGCAGAAATGGAGATTCGTGTTGAAATTAATGACAATATACAGCAATTGGGTAAAGGTGTTTCATAAAAATTTACTCTCGTGAATTAAAATTAAAATATCCCTGTATTGCGTTAACCTTTTTTTTTATGTCGAATATAAAACTTATCGTCTCACTAAGTAGATTTAAAGATGCTCGCAAAGCTTTAGTACTTGTGGTCTTCTTACGAAGAATCTAAAAAGGACTTTTATGTCGATGACAAAGTTCATATTCGCTTGTATTTTGGTTCCTCCGAACACGAGACAAACTCCGAGATCTCAGTAATTTATGAAAGCGGGAAGTTTCGTAAAGGCTTTGGAATTCTACTGTGTAATTTTTTTACCATTCTCTATTAATCCTATTTTCCTATCTGTAGTCATAATCTCTGACCATGTTCTTTCTGCAATGAATATCCGTGTTTCACATCTGCGTACGTAAGCAGCCACTGAAGGCCATGCTATTCGTACTACTGTTTTATTTTTATAATATACAGAATAAGACAGCCTTTATTCATCATTTTTAAAGACACAGAAGATCAGAGTGGTAAATGAATGCTCCCACACTATTTATTCTATTTCATGGTGCGCATTTTTTTTTGCAAGAGACAAAGTTAAATATAAAATGTGGAAATCGAAGAGTTTGAACACGACGGGCCCTTATGACAAAGTACAAATTGAAGACGGCCGTCTTCTGGGTTGTTGCGCCGTTCAGTCTGGTAGAAGTTTGCAGACGTTTCAGAGGTCCTTGCTATCTACACCACCAAGGCGATCGGGTAGGCAAAAAGGACCTCCGAAACGTCGGTGAACTTCTACCAGACTGCACGGCGCAACAACCCATAAGACGGCCGTCTTCGAACTCACCGCCGTGGAAAACTGAAACCCTGCCAAAATACGAATTTCAAATGTCAATCTTCCAATCGGAAAAGCACCCCGATTGGCATAAAATTGGTTTCCCCGCACGAGTTTTGGAATCAGAGCTTTAAATGGGCCATATTATTCCAGTCGCTGCAGATTCAAATTTTACACGTGCCGACATTGCATGATTAGATACGAAAATACGTTTCTCTTAATGAATCCGCAGTCTGTAAAAACCTCCAACACGCAACTCTTTGAAACACAGAGGTGTCTATATGCACGCATGGCTTAATGTTTAATGACGGCACTTTGCCCATTTTATGTATTCACTTTCGAATAAAACAGCGATTATTTCCTTATACGTCATCAACCAACTGGAGACGCGTTGTGTTATGGTATATACCACTTAGATAAGCTTTTTGTTTCCTTTGTACCCAGCGGCATCGTGAGTCCTGTGACAATTCAGACACCCTGAGCTCATGCACTGGGTAAACAAAATATAACAGCAACAGGTTATTAATCCGAGCGCCTCTCCGGCGTTTAGAGGCGGAAAGCTTTTAATAAAATCGTTAAGGCGAGCTCCCTCTTCATTGTAGCAAGTGCAAATTCCTGAGATCAGCAGAATGAGCACCAAGCTACAGTTCTCCGATATCGGGAGAACTGTAATGCTAAAAAAATTAAAGGCGATGAAATTATCATCAAACCTTGCCGTTCTTCCCACAAAGACTTACGACAACCTCTTCGGGCGGAGGTTAAGCAAGTCACACAAAAGCTGGATAAAAATATGCAAAAGGAAATGAAAATTTAAAGATAATGTTGTTATAAATGCTCGCAAAATAATCACAACGCAATTAGTTACATTATCAATTTTCTACGAAATAATCAAGATTTAATATTAGGTACAACGGTCCACAGGTTTACTGGTAAAATCGAATTAAGATATTGACGACTGGAGATTAAACCAGCTCCGTCCATCACTGTTAGTTAATTTCAGACGAAATTTAATCGGTTCTGATTCTTCGGTTGTTCTGGATAGCTGATGGTTACGCATCTTAACGTAACCACAACACAAGGCGTGTGATAAAGAGGGCTCTGCCTGCTTCGAATTATTCTGCCCTTGTTCCTTAAATATTAGTACTTATACACTCTCTGCGTGACCAAGACAATTATACTCTCCAGTCCTTGCTTATTTTAAGCGTGTCCTGTCACTGAACAGCAATGCTAAAAACGTGGCAAAGGCAAGATTCATAATGTTTCACTGCTGCCAACATAACGTTTAAGTTAAAATAAAGTCCCCTTTACTCTTCGACTATATTCAACTCTCTAAGGGTAAGGAGCGCCACCCTCTTAGATGTGTAGCTATTGGCGGGCTACTTACGACTAAGAAATAACACTGAGAACGGTTTGTCATTAGTACCGAAACGTCAAAGCTCATTAAGATTTGTATGTGTTCGTCACAAGTGAACGTGTAGAATGGATTTGTGGTTCTCACAGCAGGGATTAGAAAGGTTGCTTGCTGTCTTATTTGTCGTAGAACCGTGTATTTTGGTAGAAATTTACCAACGTCTCAGAGGTTCCTGCTGTTTCCATCATCGGGCAGGCGTATAATCAGGGCTATCACCCTGATGATAGAGACAGCAAGAACTTATTAAATGCTGGGAAAACCTCTACCAGAATAATGGTGCCACGACACAATAAGACGGTCATCTTCATGGTCTCAGAAGTTTCGACGGACGGACGGACGTAGTATTTGCGCTACGCCCGTCTTTAAGAACTCCATACACGGAACCAATTTGTGTCTCCTGAAAATAGCAGAGGCGCAAAGCAATTTTGCTACGTGGAAATATAAAAACGCCCTCAAGTTTCCGGGTTAGTGAACAAGCTGAGCGTGTCTCAGCCCTCTCTCTGCTTATGAGGAAAGGACGCATTATTTGGCTGCGTAGTTCAACGCGGCAACGCAGCACAGCGGCACATAATTACACAGGCCAGTGGTTAACAGCACACAGAAACTGCACATAAACCCCAGAATAAAGTAGACAGAATTGTGCGAAAATTCTAACAACGGCAGACAATAGGTGTTACTTGTACACGTGCACAGAATAAAGCTGACAGGGTGAGAGCCTGGATGTTACACAGAATTAAACCTACTGGCAATGCGATGCTGGAGATTTGGCGGTGATCCTATTGCTGGTGCTGCCGCCACTGGACACTACTTACAACTACAGATGCTGTTTCAGTCACCTGACTCCCCCCCCCCCCGCCTCCGGGGCCGCAAATGAGTGCATCAGCTGGAACCTACCAAAACGTAAGAAAGACAGACGCGTACAAACATCAATGCTACTGGCAGGATTCAAATCCAAGACATGTGATATGCTTACAGAGGTGTGAATAAATTTCATTCTGCATTTCCTCGCCAAGTTCACAAAGACACTAAGATCTACGAAATATTAAGCACGAGTGAGGACCTCTCTGTCACGATGTTCGGTGTACAAGTTACATAAATGGGTCTTTGTTTGAAGCTAACCTGCTGATATCAAGGGCAGTCATTGAAAACAACCCTACGTCATAGTTACGGACCCAAAAATGCAGTTATTTATCAGAAGGTGAAGGGAGCAGGGCTAGAATGTGGCTTAATCACTTAAATTTCACATTTGATTTCTTACGTAATAATATTCAAAGATTAAGCTGTCCGTAACTGTAGAGTAGGACTACTCAACGTGCTAAGATCTGAACATGTGGAGGGGTTTCGGTCATGTACGTAAATTGGGTTTCGTTTGTTGAATGTAAGGAAAGGAATGTTCGTGATTATACTATTTCAGTTAGACTATTGTTCTGAGCGCGTATTACTTGTAAAACCAAAACATACGCTTTACGACGGGTTATCGTTGGCCAACTGATTTTAATCAACATCAAGATGACGTAATTCCTTTCTGTTCAGATGATTTTCTCTGCAGGATTTAGCCTAATATTTGACAGCTCGCCAGTGTTACAAAAGTCAGTCAGTAGGGGGCTGAAATCAATTGGAGACTAAATATAATATTACGGGAATCACATTTGCTATATATAATTTTTATGAACGCAGTTACATGCTATAACAATTAATTGTTAATCATAATATTAAATTATTCCAAAGACTCTCATATAAAATATATAATGCCTCACGCGAAATCTACGTAATGCATGTAACACGTATTAAAAAAACAAATTGTATTTCGGAAATAGCTGCTGCACTCTCTGTACCCCAGGGGCAAGATTTGTCTCAGGTACACAGAAGTAAATGTCCTGTAAAATGATGACGAGTGGAATAATAATAATAATAAATACATTATGTTTCTGGAGATAACTCTATATAAATTATTTAGACGGCAGAATAAAGTTTAGAGATGCTACAATAAATGATGATTAAAGTTATTCCCTCTGCATATTTTGGTAATAACATATTTTTTATTCCAAACTGATACATGGACTTAGATTCACTAAGGAAGAAAATATCTGGAGGGAGTTCGTAAGCAAATGGTTCGCACGTCATCAGAGAGGCGTTTTGTACCCACGAAATAATGACGTGTACCACGGGGCCTGCATGTGAAAACGTCTGTGACAACTTTCAGGAGCTGCCTTAAATGCATGTGTTCCTGCGGATCTCGAAGATGGAAAACGCCCAGGTGAGATTTCAGGCTCTCACGGCAATGTGTATGAAGACGACGGTCTTCTGAGACGGCAGAAATTGACAGACATTTCGAAGGTGTTTGGCGGCTGCATCATCAGGGCGAAATCAGTGAGACTGCTAGCATTTCCATTTGACTAACAATTATAACCAAAAGTCGCAACTCAGAACAGGAATTCCTGCGCTGTATTAGGAAGGACGCGGGTTCAAATCTCTACTCGGAAATCAACTGCACTGACGGAGGATTATAGTGTTTTTATTTGGTACTTCCAGATAAATGTTGGTGTGCTACCTAAGATTACGACGTGGTAGTTGCCTTCCACATCCCGTACCCTTAATTTAAATCATCTTATATGCGAGGCTATCAACTCTGAGCTACACTCCGCGTTTTGAAGAAACTGTAATCAGATTAATGAATAAATAATGGCGTATATGAATACATTTAGCTGCTAACCCAAAGTCCCGTCTTTAAGAGTACTCATTAGAAATATTTACCGTTTCTGGACAAATAACGATGATTTGCTCGTCTGTAGGCCACGAGAAAAATGTATGAGAGGGCAAGCGTCAAAGCTCGGCGATCAGCAGTGCAATTTAAAAGGAACCCACCAATGACGCCGATTAGGAGAGAAGCACGGAACAAGGGAAAACACGCGGAGGGCTGACTGCGGTGCCCTGCCCGTGGAGCCTGGGTGGTTCAACATTACGACAAATATCGATCGACATTTCGTCCCGGCTAGACCCGGGTATCACACGACGATGCCCGGACACCACCGATTCCTCTAACGCCCTCCACCCCGAAACCCGACTCGCACGGCCTGTCCGGGGTGCGGAAGAACTGGAACTGCTGCAGTCGCAAGCCGACAGGCGTCGCTAGTGTCCGCGGCTCCTCCAACCCCTGCGTGTAAGAGTGCTTCATAGTGTCTCTTGTCTGATACATGCTGGGACACGAGACTCACACGTCAAATAAAAATAACCTAACCCGCGTCTGGCATTAATTTACGTGTGATCGATGTTGCTGGTGAATTAGGGTTTATTCTTTTATCGGTGATTTTTTTTAGGAAACTGAGAAAAGTGAATGCATTTTCGAAATTTTTTTTTCGTCGTGTGAGTAAATACTGATATTTTATTTATATTTTCCTTGCTAACTGTGGATTCTAGTGTGTATAAAACTTCGTTCAACAGCAGGAAAGTGGGAGACGCTTAAAGTTCATCATCAAGGTTAGTGCTACTCTGCCGATTTGCTTAAAATTCTGAAGGATACTTCTGCTGATGATAATTGTAGAATCATCAAAATTAAAACCTGGGTAAATTTTTTGAGGGTGTCTTTCGAAAGCAATTTCAAGTTTACACACGTCTAAAATATACACCGGTTACAACTGATCTCCAGTATTTCTGACCTTGGTTGTATTCATGTCTAAATTTTTATAAAATGCTATTTTATACGATGTGATATTGGTTCAATAATATATGGCAAGGAAGGAAAATTCGAGCCTGATATAAATTCATACGTGTGGTTTATTAAAATTTGTGTGCTACGCCTGGCACACAAATTTAAGAGAGAACGGTTGGTATGCAACACTGTCATGTGTTTAAGGCAATTATTAGAAGCTGACTGTAACTTATGAAATCTCTGTAATGTTATTAATTCGACTAAACCTGAGATTTAATGGCTCCGGCAGGCAAATTCGCACATCAGTAAGGTTTATTAATGACGGACTATCGATTTGCGTCTCCGCTGACTGGAATTGGTTTATATTAGCGAGTAAGCAAAAGCGATCCGTCAACATTGAATGCAATTATCGTGCAGATTGAAGGCACTAATCACTCGGGGAGATACTGTCCGCACTGCAGGAGCTCCCCTCCCGCATTATGCATTAATCTCTTTTGGAACAACACTCAGGCCTCAAGACACAACTACTTCTGATTTCGAAACTCAAAAACACTTTTAAAACAAATGCTTCTGGATGGAGTTATGATCTGCCTCGCGACTAAGATGTTATCTGTCTTCGAGTGATGCTTAATGTCAAAGTCAGTTTCGTTTTTTTAAAGTAATTATATAAGACTACTCCTTTGCGTAACCCACATAAATCCACGATAAATATATACGAGCAAAAACAATACAAGTTATAAGAATGTATCCAGTAATAACACGTTCTAAAGTAGGCCACGATGGCTTCCTTCCAGAATCCTTCTGATTCATCATTCGTTGATCGCCCTACAATAAATTGATGTGTGATCAGAGTTCGAAAGGGTCGTTACAGAAACTAAGATTAAATAAAATATTTTCATTTGTAATTCCATCTTCGTATAAACCATGCACTGATTTCTGGAATCGTAGTAATCAGTGAGCGCTTACGTTACGGAAAGTTTTGAACGTAACAAGAAAAGTTGGCGTGTGTAAGTTCTTTATTCTCCCCGTCTGTGCGACGAAAGTCTGGCCCCCGCTGAAGTGGAGGTTAGGCGTCTGTTTCTCTCTTTTCGTTGTAAATAAAGAACGCGAATCAGGCGGACTGAACGTGAAGGGGATCACCTGTTAATTGAGTGTTTGGGGGCTGAGGCGTCAGCAGTGCGGTTCGTTAACTGCTCTGTGCAGGTAAAAGCGTGTAGCAGCCGCCAATCGGATTTGACGGTGGCGGGACACGAAGGTTTTCAATTCAGGCTTCATGTAATGGGATTGCCAAGGGCTGCTTCTGCACTTTTACACTGCTCATTGACGCAGCTTACAAAATCATTTTGTCTGCCTTTTATTTCGGTAGGAGCCCCGTTTGGGCGACACTGTTACACAACAAACGATTAAAGAGGAAATTTAACAATCGAAATGAACGAGGATTAGCTTAAAGCTAATACCGTCGTAGTCAGAGAGGGTGTGCCGGGCCAGATAAATATTTTAACCATTTAAAAACGTTGCTAAGATAACTTTAACGTTGTTTCAAGATCTAAAAAGTATTAATAAGTTTAAAACATACAGAAACCTACGAATTTTTAATACGAGTCTTATAGAGATAAGGCAATGGGGAAACTCTAAAGTTAAGCGTGAAAGAGTATTTTTATTTCATCTCCTCTGTTTTAAAAATATTACATTAAGATATTTATTAGATCTGTTTTACATATTCCTCGAAATGGCGATATTTAATTAAGCTTCCGGAAGAGAATCTTACGGAATGCTACGCCTTGTATTAAGCGTCGTACGTTAAACGGGACAACTGACAGAAGAGAGTCTTCACAGACAGAAATTCGAAACTAAGTAACCTAAATCTTAAAAGGGTTGTACTGAATTTTAGTGTCACTCTATGGACCCCTTGAATCAGACTAAAATGTACCACCAGTCGTTCATGTGTAGATAATAATTTACAAGAGACGGTAGAAACAAATTAGTAATAAATAAACAGACAAATGATGTTTAGACATATTTCCTTCTGTCTGCTAGAAATTTTATTTATCACGTCGTAGGGTAGAGAGCGGGCGTGTGGGATTAGAAGAGGAACATTTACTGTGCGTACCCAACGATATTAAACGGGGGCGCATAATTTACACAAAGTCCATACGGGGTACAGGTATGTAAAATTAATTGCAAATCGAGCAGACGTCATAAAAATGAAAGAGTGGCAAGGGTTAATTACTGCTGTTGTTAGAATAATGAACCTCTACAAATGAACGCGTTTGTTTCAGGTAGATATTGCCGAGGTCAAGAATGAGTAGGAGCTATCCTCCCCCCCCCCCAACTTACTTTATACAGAGAGGGCGCAGATTTAGTCGGTATGTTGACTAGTTAGAGGCTGGATAACAGGTGATCGATCATTTGTCACCACGTCCAGACCCACTGTGCGCCGATGATTCTTCCCACGGGGGTGGAGCAAACTGCTCAAACTTATTCCAGTTTCGAGATAAAGAACACTTGGAGACAAGCCTTAATTTTAGAAATACGTTTCACGCAGTGATGCTTAATTAAGCTGAGAGTTTGTGGTTAATAAATAAGTGTGAAAATTATACATTATTTCAGATGCGTGTCCAAAGTACGTGTATTACATTTAGATTTTATCGGTTGGTTGAGAGTGCATAACCGCTTACAGACAAATGTACAGCTTTTCGAAGCGAACTCGGTTGCAACATTACAGTAAAGCTCGTTTTAGGTTAAAAGATTAAAACCTGTTGTTTCATCTCTTTCATTTACTACACAAACCATACGAAAGTACATCAGAGTAAAATATCCAAAAGCATATTTTAACATTTGTACGCGATTTGCTATCATTTATGCAACATTTGTGACAATTATCCTCTATACAGAAGTTTTACACTCGACTTACAGACCTCATGAGCGTTGTGAGTGTACAGGCTCTTCACTTTTCATTTAATATAAAAATATGAGATTGTTCTTGATGCTCACGCACAGACAGACAGACGGACAGATTAGCAAGTACGAAGTGACTTTCATTTTGTAGTTTAAAGGGTGAAGTTCGCGGTTAGCATCACACACACACTTAACCTCTCTAAATGCTGTTTCGGAACAAAAGGAAAGGGATTAACACGAACACATTCTATGAACCTACAGGCTTTCTGTGAAAGCCTGGTGATAATTCAAATGAAAATATTTTCCAAATGCGAGAAGAGGACAAGACAATTAAAATTATACTAAAAGTATGATTTCTTTAAAGTGGGTTTGAGGTTCAACTCTAAATGGTTCTGACGACGGTGGATTACACTTAAAATTATTCATTGTCTGGACTTTTTCCATCGTCCATGTTTAAAAAGAAGAAACCACGACGTTTCGGAAATTGGCTCTGTTTCCGAAACGTCGTGTTTATTCTTTTTAAACATGGACGATGGAAAAAGTCCAGACAATGAATAATTTTAAGGGTTTGAGTCTTCACGGCGGTGGGTCTGAAGATGGCTTCCTTCTAGGTTGTAGTCTGGTAGAAGTTTAGCAACGTTTAATATGAAGTCGGCAGAGTTGCAGCGAGCATAAAACTGCTCCAGTTTCTTTGCAGGTCTTGTGAGTACTGACGGCTTTTACGGGCTGCTTCTATAATTTAGCGCCTCTGCTAAAGACCAAGGCAAAGTAAATCCCCTTGTTCGAAAGTCTTAATAAACACGGCGACTCTGAAGGTTTAATGCAGAAGCTGAATATTTCGCTGAGCAGACTTCCCTGTGTTTATTTATTTGTACATCCATCGGATGTTAAAACAACTCGCACATGTCCGGTCCATTCTGAAATCTGTTATTCCACGCAAATCATGCTATCAAGGTCAGGGCTGCTTCTTGCTTTCACAATGAATTAACGTAAAGCAATGATTCTCGTATGTTCACTTAGCCACTGACATACGCCTTATCGAAAATGTGCATAATAGCACATTTAAAGGGGATTAAGGTTATTAATGTCACATTACTGTACTTTATTATTAATTTAATCTGAAAATTAGCTTATGCTATAACGCTACAGATTTTATCATCATCATCATCAGTGGTTGTGGCAATAGTCGCGAGCACATCAGTGCCTGCTTACGTATCGATACTGTGCACTTCGATTTCGTACTCGTAAATTCTGGCTACTTCGCACTGTAATTTGCAGGCGCGTTCATAATCTATCTTTATACACAGCGTCATAATAATAGAGTAGTTCCAAAGATCCATTAATTTACGCTGTCTAAATAGTTCGCACAGCCGCCATGTTGTTCGTTTACATAACACAAGAAAACTTTCAAGCAAAAGTCGTAACTGTTTCGAGGACCTGTCACATTCCACCGCCTCGGCATCCCACATTTTAAGCGACGTTCCCTTTCACACAATTTTATTACCACGTCACTTTATTATTGATTGTCAGAATTTAAAAAGTGCGCCTGACATGACTGCCAACTGCTTCATACGATAACGAAAGGCACACGTTACAATTTTGTAAACACGTCGACGCTTCTTACGAGAATAATCGACCGGAGAGCCGACGCGTGCAAAGAAACGGCGAAAAGCGCCGACGTGCCGGAGGGACAGGGGACCAGTGTTGCCACTGCGCACTCACAGCAAAATACAATTTCCCTTCGACACTAACACAATATTTACCTTTAAACTTCTGGTTCCGTGAGTTTTGGGAAACAGTGATGAACGTGTTCTACATCGGATCAATATCGAATTAGGTTTTCAATCGGCAGCTGATACTGTCGTATGGCGCATAGGCTCACAGTATTATAACAGTCGGAAAGTCGGTAATACAGTTAGCGTGATCTCTACTCAATAATTTATACCAGCGTGGACCAACTGGCGGATCGCGGGCCGGAACCGGCCCGCGAAAGTATTTGTTAATTTGTTACTAGTTAGCACAAACCCATTCTTTTCGAAGTTTATATTACGTCACTGGTAAAAGAACATTCTGCTCAGTACTCTCACTAAAGCCAGTGACTTTAAGAGCGTAAGATGTACGTTCTACTGGTGAAAATTGTTATTGTATCAGATACAAGCTGTTAAAGTAACGGAGTTCAAACAATTTGAAGTTTTCCAGGTAAAAATTGTGAGAGACACAAGCTGTTGCAGGAGCAAATTTAAAAGAATTTACAACTCTATAGTAGTTTGTGCACATTTAAATGAAATTTATATTTCAGCATATGCAACGGTAATTTGTCATTTCTGAAAAAGTATTATTAAAGAGAATGGCAATGCAAAATTAGTGACAGCAGGGGTTTCTTGGCCCTCGGGTCCAAACACGTAAACTATTCTGGCCCGAGAGAAGAAAAAAGTTGGACCACCCTGATTTATATTATCTATGAGGTCTGTCAGGATCATTATTATATCCAGCAAGAATCCTCTCTCATTGACATCTGAGAGAAGTAATTTATTAAACTTTCCTTTGATGAAGTTTAAACCCACTCTGATTTCGAAGATAAAAACACAGTGTAAAATATTTGTTGCTACGAGACGTCATAAAACGTCAACACAGTTTTAAATTCCTGTTTCTCACGGCGTTATTATCAGTTCAAATCGCAATGCAGCAAAACATTTTAAGAGAATTTTAAATTGTGGCATTTGTCCCAATTAAAACCCAAATACCTCGTAAACACGTTCAAATAAAATCAAAATTTATAAAAACATAACCAGGATTTCAGGTTCTCACGGCAATGAGCCTGAAGACGTCTTTCTTCTGGGTTGTAGCGCCGTGTATTCTAGTAGAATTTTACCAACACAGTCCTGATGATGGAGGCAACAAGGGCATCCGAAACGTCAGCAAAAGTCTACCAGATTACAATGCGCAACAACCCTGAAGACAGCCATATATGAAAACACGTTTTAAACGAAATCCGCAGAGACTAACAACTTGAATACATGAGGGCGAGATATCTCTTGGGTGCATGTAGACTCGAGTATAAAACTATGCTAATATTTGTATTGCAGTAAATATACGACATCAGACTACCCACGTACCAGACCATGGCAAATATATCCCAAACATTATAGAACGACGTTGCAGTGGGGAGGGAGTTCGATTGTCCCCCGTCAGTGCCTGTGAATCGGAGTCGAGTGACGTGTGGAGTAAACCAGGCCTCCCCCCCCCACCCTATGACATGATAACCTGGTATGAGAAAACTAGTCTTGGTGAGTGAAACAGTTAGGCACGCGTTTTTATTCAATGTTCCGCTCCATGCCCTGATGTGTCGGTCCTAATTCGACAGCTTCCAGTACCCACCACGCCCCCTTGTCCATGGCTGAAGACACGTGATCAATCTTACAAACACATGATTAAGCGACCACCCATCAATCCGTCTTTATCAGTTCTCTTTGTGTCGAAGAAGAACTTTGGTACTCTTACCGAATGCGCCACCTCTGTTTCAGATTTATTTATACCAAAACTGTGTCATGTTAGCCCTTCAGAACCTTGGAGGAACCTTTTCCGCCTACAATAAATATTTTGTGTGTTTTCATGCAAAAAATATTCCAAACTTAATCAGCAGACGTATGGGTTCGTTTCTCATGTATGACACAAGCTATGATAGTCGTCTCTAATGTCATCACCACTGGGAAAAAATTTAAAATAATATAATATTATTCAGTTAAGCTCAAGACGTGTCAAGATGACGATAAAACCTTCTTGAGAGTCATCTCGCTGTGCAATATAATGTAATAATATAAAATTAATATCGTCCTTCAATACAGCTTAATTTATTCCAGTGTTTTATTTTCCAATTGCCACCACACGTTTCGTGGTTTGCAGACAATCTTCGGGTGGCTTACGAAGGGTTTTGCTGAACTGTAAATAACTGTCACGTTCCTTGGATAAAATACTTTAATCTGCGAGAACTGTACAACACAATTTGCGTTTACACCTGCAAGGATAATTACACGGCATTTTTATATAAATAATCAATACAATTAAGTAAATAAAAAGTCCTTTAATAAGATGGAGGTCTTAAGCAAATCTTTAGCGGCACGACATAATACGCGAATGTCTGTTTAGTAGGAAAGTGAACTAACTTTACATATATATACAGTCTGTTGGAAAACACAATTATTTTGGCCCATGATTAGAGAAACGCAAATGTTAGTCATCAGCACGGCTTGCCTGAACTTCCCACCTGGGAATGCACGGCGCTGTAGGGAATAGTTCCATGAGTTCGTGCCGGCGCACTTGCGATAAAGCTTGTGCTGGGCTACAGTAAGCGGTGTCACGTAAATAAACAGCCACGTACGAGTAAGTGCTGTGTTGTGAAAGTTATTTCAAGGTGTTTAACGAAACGATTTGGTACACAGTGTATAAAACAAGTGACGACAGATTTTATTACCAGATATTCCTGGCACAAATGATATTAAAATGAAATAAATTAATACAAAACTCACAGCACAAAATGAATATAAATCATACGAAGAATCTGGCGTAAATTACTGATGAAATTTAAACAAAAATGTTGAATACTAGATTAAATAAGTCGCATTGTTTAGGAGAAGCATAAGGCAACACTGCAGCTTGTGATGGGAAGCCTCCATGAAGAATGTGGTTAGTGACCCAGAGGGACCGCCTGGGTTAGGTTAGGTTTCGTTTGCCTCTTTAGAGATTGCAATCGCCGGACCTTTAAGCCACTTCTCTGACACACTGGTCGAGCGGGTAGTCTAATACTACAGGCGGTGGTATGTTTCCCCTCCACCGCTCTTTAGAGTAGACTGAGGGCACAATTGAAGGCTTCGACACCTTCGGAAATTGGCCGTGTATAAATATTTGTGTAGGCGTGACCTTATTCCGAGATTGAGCAACGGCAATGCAAAGGGAAAATTGTGTTATGTTAGGAACAATTACCGACTGTTTAGTACGATTCAATATTCCACAGTTAATTCGGAGAAGGGACGCATAATCCACGGAAATGTAAGCACGGATGACGTCGAACGACATTCTGCCACTTCTCACTCGCCCTGATGACGGAGGCAGTATGACCTCTGAAACGTTGGTTAACATCGACCAGACTACACAGCGCAATAACCCAGAAGACAGAAATCTTCATACTCTGATGACGGAGGCAGTATGACCTCTGAAACGTTGGTTAACATCGACCAGACTACACAGCGCAACAACCCACAAGACAGAAATCTTCATACTCTGATGACGGAGGCAGTATGACCTCTGAAACGTTGGTTAACATCGACCAGACTACACAGCGCAATAACCCAGAAGACAGAAATCTTCAGTTCCTTTGGACTTTGACCATTGTCTAAATTATAACATTAAACGTTTCGGAAGATGCATTTTGATTCCGTCTGTAGGTAAGAGGATAGAAGTCAAAATTTTGGGCCCCCGTGGCTGAGCTAAACCCAGATTTGAAGTTATCAGTATATATATATATATATATATATATATATATATATATATATATGTGTGTGTACTGAGAAACGTCCGAGTGTTCTTGAGGAAGAACACTTTTACCTCACTGTTGTAAAAATAAAGGCAGCTCAAATTATAATGAGCATTAATAACAAGTCTTATGCTATCCTCTAAAACGCCTTTGGCAGACCCAACTAAACACGTTACAAATTTGAAATTTAATCTTATTCTTGATGTATTTAGTGATTCTTTTCTTTGATGCCTCCCAGTTCCCACGGGTGACCAACATTACGCAACAAAGATCCTATTAACGTTGTAAAATTGTAAATATAAATCATTATATTTTGAAATATCGAATTATTCCACTACCTGAAATTATGTTCCTAATTTATAATCGAATTTAAGACATTACTTTTCGGAAATAAACTTTTCCATTCTAGCAAAGAACTGGTTTTGGCGTGTCGAATATCCATCAACTGTACGATATGGATTTAATGTGACGCTAACGACTCGACAACTCCTTGAATTATGTGCATTATTCATCATCCGTGCACAAGTCTGATCTCTCGAGCACTGATTATTCTATGCTTAAGGAGAGCCATAAAATAAAACATTACTAGAACAAATCGTTAATGACAATAATTGAGAGAAAGTGGTATTATGTCGTACTAATTTATTAACCTTAATGTGCGTCTAATATTAATGGCAGAAACAAATACAATAGCATCCAGTTCAAACAAGTTACCCAAAACAGGTGTCGCACAGACCCCAAATCATTACCTTTTATTTCGCGATTTGAAAAGTGTAACACTTAGGCCTACGAATGTCCTGCTTATAAAAGATGTCCAATGACTACGTGTCAGTATTCCACAATCTTATTCCTGAGGTCGTCCCCGTGAACATGGGTCCAACACTCATCTGTTACGCAGCTACGGATATTTGACATTACAGAAGACCCTAACCTAACGCAGAGCGTCTCTGACGTTCGTGCGTCTTGTAGCGTCGACAGCTCGACCAACCGGCTCCTCTCTTCTGTTCACTTTGCGTTCATTTATCACGTCTTTCGCGCAACGCTGAGATGTTTAGTTGAGCGAGGTACAGTTACGGCAAAGGAAAATTCTGCGGACCACCAAGACCAATCCAAATGTCAGGAAAGGGTTCATTCAGGTGAACATTTAGGGTTGAATTTTGCTGGTTTTGAACTCAGTACTTCATCAAGATGAGGACAATGGGACTGAAAACATCTTAGAACAAAATCTTCGGACAGTATTCAGACCTACGAGAGGAGAGGTGGCAGAATTGAAAAGGGACCTTGACAATTTGATGATGAGATCATTGGGAATCAGATGGACAGTACGTGTAGCATACAGACTTTTCACTGGCAATAGAAAACAAGAATCCAACTGGAAAATTTAGACGCAGATGTAAGTATAATACTAAAGTGGACTGCAGGAAAATATTTTCTGCATTATTTACCGGATTGCGCTGGCTCAGGACAGAGCCCATCGACTAATTATTTTGAATTAGCTAATGAAGCATGGGATTCCATAGAAGTGCGGAATTATGTAACCAGCTCAGCGACTATCAGCTACTCAAGAACGACTCTGTAACATGGACAGAGTTTGACACTGCGTGTTAGCTGGGCCTGTACTTGCTACCCGGAGCAGTTCGTGTCGTCCTTGGAGTCGCCGTGGGATTTACTTAAGACAATTTCGCTGTGCAGACAGACAGACAGACGTTCCACAGAGCATGAGATGCCCATCAGAGAAATAAACTTAAGATCTCGGGGGAGGTAACCGCACATTAAAAACTCGCTGAAAAAATGCTGATTTTGAACAAACAATCTTGTCTTGTGAAATTAAAATGTTCCCTTACATTATTCTTATAGCAAAGACACGAAATTTATGTTCGTGCCTACAAACCTCGAAATCGTAACCACTAGGTCTGATATTTTGTTTAGTTTTTGAAAAGAGAGCAGGTTAGAAACATGTGCCGAGCTAAAACAAGTTTCAAATATTGTAAAATATCCTCATAGCAGATGACGTATCGGCATAGCTCAGTCAGTATAGTGACTGCACGACCGCGGTTCGATCCCCGACGGGGGCAGAGGATTTTTCCTCTAGCCTCTGAGTCCGGACCGGCTTTGGGGCCCACCCAGCCTTACATGTACCTGTGAATCAACGTGATCTCTGGGAGATACATCGTGTGTGTGACGTGTTGGTCCTCAGGCACGAGTTTATCCGTACTCGACGCAGGTGCTGGCATGACCTGACAAGTGTTCGAGATTAATGTCTGTCCTCCCCACAAACATACTCTCTGTAACTTATGCGGCACTCTATCTCCTGCGAGGCAGCGAGAATCTTCTTGTGTGCAACGAACACGTCATATTTTTACGGAAGCTTCACTCCTCTTCGTGTGGGCATGCGCGTCATCGCGAGAGGGGAGAGATACACAAAAGTTGTTGCCTTTTACACAAATAAACTGTTAAATTGCTTTTCGCAGATCCGCTACTACAGGACTACTACGCTATACCAACACCAGAGCGGAAATCACCATCTGCTCAGTCACGCGAACGTTAAATCTCGTTTTCAGTGCTCGGATAATCCGGATTTTTATTTTGTGGTTATCTAAACCTGGGCTCGGTTACAGTTCATGCTGAAGGTATGCTCTGCTGTTACAGGATAACTGTGTGTCTATTATCTGGATAAGAAATTATCTGTACATTGGCGTAAATTTCAATTTCGCTACTGTTTTGTTTCGAGTTTTAATGGGACAGTATTGATTAATTTTTTTTCAGATTAGTACGCTAATTTATTACAACTACTTATAGCATACTATCGTGCCCGTGCGGAATCCAGCGTTCAACCTGCGTCTGTGAGAAATACTGTCCAGACATTAGCAAGTAGCAGATATTTCGATTCAGGCATTTCACGTTCCAGCTAAACACCGCAAGACAACTTTGATATAAGACACGTCCTTCCACAAACATCATCTACGGCTAGAAGTAACTCTAGAGTTACTAGACAGCTGCAGCCCGTCTGTCCGTCCATGACTCAACAGTATTACAGACGACAACAGGCAGGTTTTCACACGTCTTACCACTGTACTCTTGTACATATTAATTTACTTTGATTAACAGTGCGGACACAGACCTTAATAAGACTGAAACGATATTAATGAGATTGAACGCGGGTCTGAAGCTAACACGGAGAAAGGTCTTTTAGAAACTTTATTAAGTTACAAAAATGAAAAATAACACAATGGCTGAAACGCAAAATATTTAAAGCCACTGTGGTAAGTGACGAGTAATTTGTACTTTTACCGCTGAACTTTGAGCAATGGGACGATACGAAGACCTGCAACGTCTAAAACCTTGAGAACCCTAAAAGCGCCATACTCCACTTCACGCTGTAAACGAACAGAACCATCGAAGTCATTGCAACTTCAGAAACCTTTAATGCACTCAACTCGTCCCGTGCTCTGCAATATGGCGAGAATTAAGGTCCTCCCTCGAACTGACGCAGGCTCTGAGGGGAGTGACTATCGAGACGCAGTATCGACTTAACACCGCTCACGGCTCGTTGCCAAGTGATCTCGTGCCAGCGAGGCAATTACAATGAAATTAATTTCTGAGAGCAGTTCTCATAAACAATAGTGACAGAACGACATTTTGAAAATTCGCGGAACCGTTTAGAACCACGACGGGCACGGACTAGAGGACCGTTGCTGGAAATCTTTCTTCGAAGCTCTGTCAAGGACAAGTTCCTTACAGACTTAGAGACCACAGCAATCGGCACAGCTTCGTAAAATAAACAAATAACCGAATGATCGTGGTCGTTTTCTAGACGGATTCCCCACCAATACCTGCCCCCTCAATGCGCGCTACAAGTCCAGCTCATCGGAGCCTATCAGATGTCATTCACGCAGCTCCTCGTTATGCATATTCCAAATTCCCCACTTATTTCATCCCATCTAAGTCCAAATATCCTCCTGACCTCCCTGTTTTCAAACAATTCTAATTTTACGTTTATTACAATTCTCGTAATTTGTTAACATGCCTCACATTGACAACAGCAATCCTCACGTCCACTTAGACCTTATTTATCTCAACTGAGACAACACAAAAACGTCTTTCGTTGGATCCGAATAGGTGTACCTTCATCCGAGATACGTGCTTGTGGTTGCTTAGGAACAAGGTCAAGATGTTCGTGTTGCTGGAGCAACTCTTCAGCTGACACTTCTCCTCCGTGCGACTCCGACTCAACTACCCCCCCCCCCCCCCCCCCACCTCGACAAAGCCTTCTTCTTTAATCAGTGCTCCAAAATGATGTTACAAATTTTTAATATCTCAAAACCTGAAACGAGAAATTCCTGTGCCGTAGGCCTCTCAGCATCTTCGATCGCATGGAGCTTACGTCTCCTTAGCTTTGCTACCCGCCACACAGTCACTCGATCCTTTATCTTTCCGCTCGTATTTAGAGACTATTTTGCCGTGGACATTCTCGTCCGGTGCAAGCCACTTTCACCAACTTTGAGCATCTCTCTGGGTTGACAACCACCAAATCACACGTTTCTTTCTAATATCCTCGAAAACTGTTTTGTGGCCATTGCATCTGGACCAACAGATTCTCCGGCAAATTTTTTTGTTGGGAAACCGCTGGTGACATCTGAACGTGCTGAATGAGGTAAATTCCAGACTGGCTTCACGAGAGAAATCTTTATTTACATCTTCGAAAAGACTTCAAGCTTTAGCTTTTATGGCCGTGATATTTTCAGATAAATTTCTCATTAGCTGTTTTTATGCTCACGTTGCAAGCATGCGCGCTATGCTTCACATGATTGTATGTGATTGCAGGTTTATTCCTACAGGAGCAGCACTAGCGTAACTGATTTGGAAATTGGCGCCAAGATCAGTTGCGGGTGGCATTATGTCGGTAACACGGACAATGTCACAAGCTACTTCAATGTTATCGTACGACGTACTACTCTAAAATTATTAACTTTGCAAAGAACAATCCTGACCCGCACGTGTCACCAGAAACAAACTGAAAAGATTAATGTAAACAGAAGAAATAAACAAGCAATTTGACAAATGTTAGAATGCCTTGCCCTCCAAAGAACTTACCAGCCGTATCACCTCCGTGTTGAAATCGAATTAAACCCAGCACGGAAGTCGGGAAAGGGGACCTCATTTTAAAACAGCGTTAAAACAAAGTCGTCTTAGGCGAAATCGTGTTATTCGGGAACTGTCTACATAGGCTCTATAGTCCAGACGTGTTTAAAGTAAATGAACATCAACTGAGGCGTATGTGGGTTCAGATTTATGTTTCATGTTTTGTCGAAAAGATAATAAATTGCGTATAAATAATTTGTGAATTCCATCTTGAAATTTCAACAACACACAAAATTTTTCAAAGCATTACTTTCACACATCTCGAGGATATTTTCAATTAATTTTTGTTTCGAATGTTCTGAACTCAAGGTTGCAGACTTAGAAAGGCAAAGATAACATTAAGGATTTAAAAACCTCAGATAAAGATGAGTGATTCTGTTCTACAAACGGCGATGCATGTCGGTCCTAAACGAACCAAGTATTAAGAAACAGTGAAATGCCCAAATATTCGTAACTAAATTATTCTGTACTTGGTTCTTCGTTAACATTCAACTCTTAAGCTACAAATTTGAAGGGTTTCTCTTCACAATAATGAGACTCTCGTTCCGCTGGTGAGACGTGTGATTACATGAGTTTCTGGATTATTCATTACCACGAACAAGCGCGGAATTCAGACGCCGAGGGTTACAGACAAACCAGCAAAGAAAACGGATGTGTGTGTGAATTGGGGAAGTTTTTGTTTGCATAACTTTACCCTGATCCGAGATACACTGGTTAACGTAAAATCATAATCCGAACCCGTGGCTAAGTTTACAGATTAAAGTAGAAATGAATCGGCTAAATGCTTTAAGTTGCGACTTGTTACTTTGAAAAATAAGAGACTGTTAATGCATATTGAAACGAAACCTGTGAATTGACATCAGGACGACGAGCTGTTACAGTCTATCGTATATTCTTCTTCTGATATAAAAAGTACCAAAGCTATTTCATTAGAATCAAGAGTTTCAGAACCGCCATTAGGCACAAACCTGAGCTACTTTCAAACTCCTGTCATCTTAAAACCACCCTAAGATTCCGAGATATCAAATCCTATCAGGTATCTCGTCATGTAGCCTAACATCTCATATTGATCGCTTACTTTTTATACCTAAATTGCATCCCGACCGCCTTATTTTCGTGCATGTGTAATTTCCTCTTTTCTTGAAGTAAGACACTACGTTTCAAATCCACACAGAACTGGCATCTCACCATTTTCTGAAAGTAAGCCAACATTGGAAGACAAAAGAAGCATTTTCGGAATTACTTATCTTAATTTATTGTGGTATTATCACCAAAATTGCATACATGTAACATAATGAAATTAATTTAACGAAGACTAAGCTTAAGAAAATATATAAAACTTTAATTTTCTATTTTCCAACTAATTAAATTTAGAGTTATGTACATTGGGAGTCAGGGAATGAATGTATAACGACAGCGTTTCTTTAAATGTTTCTGTCTTTAAAAATAAGCCAAAGAGAATTATAAATCGGTGGTTAAAAAATGTATATTCTGTATCTTTATATAACTTGCGTCTACAAGCATTCCCACTCTAAACATCCCAGGGAAGCAGAGAGCTCCGAGTCCCAGCTAAGCATGTATTTCACTTCGCGTTGTGACACAGATTCCGAACACCGCCCAGATGTGCTTCCAGACTCTGCACATCGTGTCGTTACATTGAACTGTGCGTGAATAAGCTTTTTCAGGTGCTGAAACATTACGTCTTGCAGATCGTTACCAGAGTCTCGGACAAAGGTATTCGGCGTTAGGCTCGTGGTAACCGCTTCAATCCACAAGACCACAATTTACATCTTCGCCATCGTCAAAAGTCTAAGCGTTTTACAGCGTCAAAGTAGCCAATAACGAGATGCAGAAGGCGGCCCTGCTTGCCTGGTACCTTCCATTCAATATTTCGTGGGCATCAGAAGTTTCCACTGCAACAACGCAAAGGCTCTCTTCCTGTTATTCGTGTATTCCCACTTCGATCCCCTTCAGAGAGTCCGACGTACGTGGGAACTCTCCTTATACTCTATCACGCATTTTCATTAGAGTCTCTTATCGCATTCACGAATATGAAATGGGTTGCCATTAGTTTTCCTTGCAGCAGGAAATGGTCTAAACTGCGAGCAACAAGAGGGCACTGGATAAGGAACGAAAGTTGCAAAATTGAAACGTTTGTAGACGAATTTCACAATAAAACCAAGGAGTATTGCATTCGTAACAAGGCCACTGAAACTGCAGCACTACCAACATAATTGCCACCGTCTTCTTGTGTTCGTGCATTCAGTTTATGAAGTAAATATGAGTTATTAATTCCAGTTAATCTGATACAGGCCTAATACAACGACTTCAAAAATTATTCCGTCCAAAAAATAAAGCAGGCCTCTTTTCAAAACTTAATATTTATGATTCTAAATAAACTTAACGTTTGAAATATTTATATTTACTTTTGATTCTTAGCACTATGAGCAGAAATTAAAATGTCTCTGAAAATTACTGATGTGGCACTTTTAGTAATCAATAATCATCTAGCCCATTTCTGAATTAATAAATTTGTTTCGCAATATAAGTACGATGAGGACCTACGAATTCCACGTGGCGGTGTCGTGCTTCGAGGAGCTGATAGCACTAGAATGGTTAAAATAGAAATTTCAATGCTCCTCTAACTCCTACACTCATTTCCGTGCCTAAAAGAATCCGCCACTGGATCACCAGTTGAAGCCAGCCAACACCCCTGACACTTTTCGTGCAGGGCTCTCAAAATTAGTTTTCAAATTGTCGGGGTGTGGCGGAAAGAACATACGGACAAATAGAGAGCAAACTCAATGTACGATATCCCATCAGAGCTAAGTGTATTTTGTGTTCGACATTTACCAACATCTCTCGGTGTTTAAGGCAAACAATTTGAGGTTTTTAATCACAGTAGAACGTGGGCAGAGAGGATTTCTGGAATACGAGATCGGGAATGGTCAATATATGCGCGCGCTGTATCACGTTGCTGCCAACTTTCCTTTCCTAAGAAATAAATACGCCGATATGTGATTATATGTTCCACTTTCAAACTACGGAAGTCTTGCGAGCTTTACAGAGATCAACACAGGTTTAGGAAAACAATCGAAAGGCGGTAAATGAGCTATAAGCTCTTTTTCATTGTTATATGGGCTTAATGCATAACCATTTATTTAATCAAATGTAGGACTGATTTTTTTTAAACCCGTCAAAATCCCGAAAAATAATGTTGTTAGTTTGAAAAAGAGTCGGGAAACGGCGTATGAAAATATATCAATAAAAATATGCAAATTTTCTTCAGTCACTGTTTCGCAGAATATAAAACAATACACGAGACACATTAAAACTACGGACTGTTTAGCTTTTGGTTTCATGTGAGATAACTAACGAACGATTGGAGCTGGCAAGGCAACTTGATTGTGGATTCTGCTAAGAATATTGATTGCAAGCCAACAATTAAAATTTTGAGGTTTCCTCTGACAAACTAAATTTATAAAAATCTTCACGGAAGAAATAATTTATACCGAAATCGAAAATACTGAACTCCATGTCTGGAAGGAACAACAAAAAATGACTTGATCAGAATTCGATGGCGCGACAATCACAACACGAGCCCCCCATGCAAACCGACCTCAAGCTGAATTATTTTGATAACCTGTAAATTTTTATTACGTAAGTGCCATATCAACAATAAAACGTTTGCAGGAATACGAGTTTGCATTAAAAAGTACGATTTTTAGTTCTGCATGAAAATTCTTTATTAAAATGTTCGCGTTAAATTATAAGGCAGATGAATTACTACACCCACCTCACTCCTGCATTAACCTGTAATATCTCTCAGTGTCGACAGATGGAATACGAAAACTGACGTCGAAATAAAGACTCGGAGAATAATCACGGCAATAAATCAGGAATTCGACGTCACTAGTTTAGACAAGTGAATTATCGTATTGCTCGCAATTAAAAATCTTGTGTCAAAGTTACTATGACTACCACGCTTAAGCATTCATAAAATTCTGCATTGTACATAAATACAAAAGTACACTACCAACATTTCAGACGAAAATATTGCCCCGTTTCAAAGGAAGTCGGGGGCGTTTAAAATTTTTCTTTTCTGTAAAAGTTAGCAGGAGATTCGGACTGTACAACGCTGACCGTCTACAAGACAAAATGGCGTCGTAATTTAGAAGAAAACTTTCAGAATAAGGTTAATTATTTATCAACAACGGTGAACGAATTTTAGTCGATAATACGGCGCGTACAGGGTTAAAAACAGAGATGTAATTTAATTACCATCTGATTTGTACTGCATGTTGGGTAATTCAATGCATGAATTTATAGTTTGGGGCCTACGCCGAAGCACCTTACTGTAAGTGTGAACAAGGAACTTCCATCTGGAACTCTTCACACTGCATCGTGGCGAGGCAAAGCTAAGCTAAAAACTTAATATGCAAATCAGAACGAATATGCGATTTTTGACAATTTCCGGTCTGAAATTAATAGACAAGTTGCTGTTTCATGTCGCAACGTCTCTCGTGAGAAGTTGAGGTAACGTTCAGCTAGTAAAGAAGTTTACTTAAACCGAAGGTTAATTATCGTGTTCACAGGAACTCCCTTTAGGTCCTAACCTGAGCCACAACGAATCCACACTTTTCGTTACAATTATTTTAATATTATATGAAATTAAAACGAACGATTTCCTAGCTCCGGTACGGTCGAATTCCATGGCATTCCTTTGTTATTAACGGGGCACCAACGCAGACCGACGCCTGCATACCGATTATATTAGTTCCAACCCAACGCACACAAAAAGGCTCCCGAAAAAATCATATTATACCGACTATTAAGCGCGTGTATGAATAACGCCTAACAAAAAACCAACTAATTTACGTTACAGACTTATTCGAATCCGATCTCTAAAAAATACAGAGACATCACAACAAAATTATTAATAATTGTTCATGCTGGTCCTTTGTGCCTTACGAAACATTTTCCGAAAACAGAGGAACAATTTATTTACACGTAAATAACGCTATCAAACCCTTATTAACAAGGACGGTCAAGTATGCCCCTGAAGATGGCACAAAGCTGCGTGTTGTACGACGTATAAGCCACCTTCTGAGCAGGAGTAAGCGAGCTTATGCAGAGAGTGGGCTGTGTGAAATTTTCACATGATTATGAATAATGTCTTAGATATGCTGTTAGAAATGAGCCCACTCCAATTCAGGGGTGTCCCACAAAGATTTACACACATTATAATACGAAATAATAACCTTACGTGTATACATCTTTTTCGGGAGTCTGTATAATCTTCAGTGTGGGATGTCAAAGTTGGTACTGGCCTTGTTTGAAGGCAGCCATGAAGGTTTTTAAGACGAGCGCGGAAGAAGTTACAGTGAGGTTTAAAATCAAGGTTACTGCAGTGACTTAAATTTACTGCTGTGTGTTTGTAGATGGGTATTGGTTGAACAGCCTTGTTAATGTCAATTTTGAGCTTACAAGTAGGAAATATGGCAGGGTAATGGGAACGGTACTTACAAAGGTTGGATCCATATCGTTTTATTCATTTTGTTGATTACGTTTGGCATTTGACGTTCAACAAAGCCACAGCGCACCTGATCATAATGGCCTGTAGTGTTAACGACGTACTGTCATACGCGAAAAATACAATACATTAGTTGTGTTCACGGCGTTTCAACATTTGGTTTTGCTAAGTACACAGCGTGATGCGAGTATTTTGGATTAATACTGTAACAACAAAGTAATAATTTTTTTTCATAATGGTTTAAAACGAGGCAGAGTAATTTATTCCGTGTCTTGATCATAAATAAATTGCATGTTCCAGTAGTGAACGCACTGGTCTGGCTAGGTTGCACCCACGAACCATCAGAACTGGTTGAATGCGGTTCACTACGGCACCGAACGAGATGATATATCTGAATGTTATTTATACATCTACTCTGCACGAAGATAAGGACAACTGCTTATAAAAGAATGTTTTAACAAAAATACTCCTACCTTCATGCCGCCAGAGACGAAAGAGATACGCCATTACAGAAGTTGCAAACAACTCCTTAAGTTTCTCGAAGAACGATAATGGCGCTTAAACGGGTTTTTACACAAACACACAAAATCCTGGTATTTAGAAGAACACACACAGACGTTAAACAGAATTTAACTTACATTGATCGAATGAAGCACGTTCCCTTTCAACCTTCAAGCACTCCGCAACTTTCAAAGCACCAAGCAACTGACCACACACCTCCACTACCTTACGAACGCACAAAGCGACTAATCACGTGACTAGATTCCCAGGCCCCAACGTCAGAGTCATGCCAACCTTATAAAAGTAATACGTCTACTAACAGATCGAGAAGTTTCGCCGTCTCTGCGTTCAAAACTTCGCACATTGCCAGTGACACGAAACAGCCAGCCACCTGCAACTTTCCAAGAGATCGTCACGTGTTAACAGCGGTTTGAGACCAAGTGACATTATTCCAGAAACACACCCCTCCTCCCCTGCGGTCGGTAGGCAAAGCCCAGCTGTGCACTGAAGGCCATTTGGTCCGTACGTTGGCCCCGTCAGAGGAGGTTTGAATCAACGCGAAACATTTGGCTGATCAACTTCACAAATTTTACAATCAAATAAAGAAAGATGAGATGGGAGGTACATGTAGCACGCGTGGCAGAGATGAGAAGATCATACAGAATTTTGTGGAAATGATAACATTAAAACAATTCTTGAAATGCGCCTGGACTCTTGGTTCACGGGACTCAGGATAGGTTTCACTTGACTTAACACATGCCGGATGAATCCAGTCATCACCCTCACACCTTCTTTCCTTAAGATTCACTGTATTAAAAGAAAGTCTTCGTTTCGAGCCTCTGATACGAAGTGATGAAGTCACAAGTCGATCAGGTGGTCTCGACGATGTTGTCAAATATACCAGAAAGTTTATTTTTTATACAAACGTTTTCAGTGAACCTTGACGTACTGTAGATAATTTTTTTGCAAAATGAATACGCAAGGCGTGCGTCAGATGTCAGACGAGCTTCATTGCGCATGGCTGAATTCTGGTCTGCTCAAATCAGGCGGTGACACGTTGACAGCGGACGGCGATAGTGACGAACCCTCGTTCAGAGCAGAATTCAGCCTGTGACGGCTATAACATACTTTCACAGATCACAAAAATCTGTGTTGTTATGGTTCATGTGTACATAACACTGAACGAACAATGTTTTTTATTTTTAACATGGACAAAATAAGACGTTCTCTCTTCACGAAATCTAGAACGATGATCATGAATATTGCATTAAAAATGTTCAACACCCACCTAACTTTTATTTTATTAAAAATAATAAGTTGCTCGTATATTCCACTTGTTATGCAGTTCGAAAGGCTGGCGTGACGTAACTCAGATTTAAACTTTTAATAACTATTAAAACAACATCGGCTCGCACTGTGTTTCCAAATGTAACAAAATATTACAAGATACACAGATCAAATTAATAAAACACCACAATCTCGCATTATAGTTGACAAAGGCAACAAAAACACTCAGAAAAATACAAGCGTGAACAAACATGTTACCAAAACCTTATTGACTAGTGTAATTAATTATTTATATTATAGCCTGCGTAAAGGCACAGACACTTCAAACAGTTGTAAGGAACACTTTAAGATTCACTGTGCAGATGCCTACGAATTTAGGGCGCCTGCTGGGGTTAGATACGTCTTCAGGACTAATGACCCACATAAAATGTAGTTACGTCCATTTTGATAATGAATCACGCTATAACACTTCATAGTTTTGAGACGGCTGTTAAATGTGGTTTAATATTAAACGTGCATTCTCAGTAATCACAAGTAAGTTGCCGGTACAAAGCACAGAAGAAGTTAAAACGCTTGTGACCTCGGGCTTAATTCGGTCAGTGGACACACAAGGCGTATGTACTTTTTTTCGCGTGTAATAAGATGCGCTTATAAATACTTTGTTCATTGGTCGAGGACAACGATAAGGAATGGTAAGAATTCACGCAGTTGCGTTTAATTACAGAGGGAAATGAATCATTTTACGCGCCTTTCGAATTTAATTCTAAACACCCTGTTACGTACAACGTTTCTGGTGGATCTACTTAACAATATTCCCTAAAAATTGGCTTGGACAAACGCAGTCGCCTGACTTAGCCGAAAGACACGTGACACACGTCACGAAAAGCTGGCCACACAAAGTTACAAGTTGTTTGTTGTTGTACAACTTTGAGCAATGGTCCGAAACGAGTTGACACAATGGCGTTATTATTAATGTCTGTGAATGCAGAGTTTTAGACGAAGTTCTGCGCGCTGTATCAGATTATAATTGCCGTGAGCGGTAATTACAGATCGTAATTAAATACTAGCGCCTTATGTGAGTGTTTGCTTGTCAGGTCGACCCATCGCTTTCAATTACGAAATCTTTCAACAGTTACCAATAATTTCAACGTCTGAGTGTCTCCCAAACGTCGTAGTTCACAGAGGTCTTTCAACTCGATACATCTGTCTGACAAGAGTTTCTTTCTTTAGCCAAAGGCTTGGCATCGCTCACACACAAAATATATATGTGCTCGACTAATTTATCATATACTTTAGTATTCATTATATATGCAAATATAGTAAGTCTCTTGTTGATAAAGTTTCGTAGTTGTACGTCTATATTTAGAACGTCAAAGATTAATTTGTTATTACATTATATATTCCTGTAGAACGAAAAGTGTTATTCGGCAACCTGTACTTTCCAGGCAGGAGGGAAATTGGAAAAAACAGAAGAAATAAACCACGAAACACGCAAGAAAAGTGTTGCAGTTGCGATACGAAATGAAGTTCCCAGTAGGTGCGATCAGCTTACGTATATGGGAGTCCGTGAGCACTAGATTTCACTCATGATCATCAAATAGCCACCGTAAGGACACCGATGGGGGAAACAGAGGAGCTGCAAATCCGGAGGAAGGGGGTACGACGAGGGTGTGTCCTTTAACCCTATATTTTAATATGTACAGAGAATACATCATGAGAGCAGAAGAGCTGGACACGGATGAGGCTGGCATAAGGATTGGTGACCTCAAAATAAATAACCTCAGGTATGCAGACGAGTCTACGCTCTTAGCAGGAAGTAAAACTCACTTGCAGAACTTATTTAGAAAAGTCAAACAGAGTAGTTACGATATGGGACTGTCACTGAACCTGAAGGAGACGGAGGCGATGGCTACAAACGATTTGACAGAATTCCGAGTCGACGACGAGTGCTTGAAGTTGCCGACCAATTTGTTTTGCTGATTGACAAGGAAGGATATTGCTCCAAAGAAGTGAAAAGGAGGCTGTAATTGGGAAAAGCCGCTATGGCAAATCTCACCAAGATCATGAAAGACAGCGAGGTATCCTCGCGAACAAAAATCCGCATGGCGCGTGCGATGTTGTCTCCAGTGGCAACCTACGGGTTCGAAACCTGGATAATGCGAAAGTATGAAAGAAGGCGTTTGAGCTGTGCACGTGGCGAGGATTGTTTCGAGTTCCCCTGACCGCAAGGGTTACCAATGCTGCAATCATCGAACGCATTAAACCGACCTGTTCCTTGGGAGCTTCGGTCGCAAAGTCAAAACTTACAAACTTTGGCCACATCTTGCGGGCGGAGGAGTCACTGGAGAAGGACATCGTATTGGGACCTACGTCCGGGAGAAGGGGGCGTGGACGGCCTGGACCGCGATGGTTAAGCTCCGCCAAAGAATTGACCGGGATAAATCTGTAAGAACCAATGAAGAAAGTGAAAGCAGGGTTCATGAGGTCGCCACGAGTCGGAAACGACTCGACGGAACATGACGTGACGTGTGATCGCACGTCACTGCTCTTGTCGATAAAAACAGAGAAGGACAAAACTGACAACTCGTATGTGTACGCTACGTACATAACTGATGGGCTAAGGAGTGAAACACGCCGAAAAATTATACAATTAAAATTCACACAGACGACTATTCTACTTTCACAGTAGCATGTTCACGGAGCGTTCATACCGAAATTGCACGCCTTCTAACGTTAGAAGGCATTTGTTTCTTATTTTCAGATGTTTTGAGAAAATTTCCATGTTTGAGTCTGGAGTGAAGAACCCGTGTTTGAATGTTCAAATAGCACGGCCTGTACCACTGCGTTAATGCTTCATGTTCAAGCAGTTCGAAGTCCATTTGGAATAATTCCGTTTAAGATTAGGTATAACGCAAACAACCGCGCAGAAGGAAATCACACTGCGAACGAGGACAGACAGAAGAGCTTAAGTTCAGGTCTCGCCTTGGGACAAAATATTTATCTCGCCCTTTCAGCCAGTTACTGGTCACTGGGACATCATTAAACCCTATAATTATGTCCAGCTTTCAAGCTACAGAGCAATTGATCTGTTAGGTGCAAAGTACACTCTAATTTGGATGTGGAGACAGACGGAGGGCCCAACAAACACGAACACTTCAGCAAGCCGTGGTCTAATTCCTTCAGGCACCCAATCGATCGCACTCTGAAACTTTCTCCTTCTTAACCGCGAACTAAGAAAGTTTAAGCCATCTGGGGTCAGGTCTTGGCGACATCACAGAAGTCTCTGAATTTCTGTTTGTGGGGAATCTGAGTGCCTTCGAAAACTTCGCTTTTATAACTCGGCCGCTTTGGTCCTTAAGCAACCATTTTGCTTCCTTCTTGTGATGTGAAAGAAGATTTCTTACTTACCTCGTCCTTCTATCCACTCGCCTGCAATAATCCTGTTACAATTTGCGCCACTAACTTGAAGCACGAAGCCCCTCACTTATTTTCCTATTAGTGAAGGCAGAGAGTAAAGTCAAATCGTCTTTCCTGAAAAAGTGGTTGGATTTTGTAAGTGCAAAACCTAACCTAACCTCACTTAATCTGACGGCGTTAAATCTAAACAGTGAAGGAAACTTCCTGCCTGTTCACGGAGATGTAAGAAACAGTTAATGTTAGGCTGGGCTTTACTCAAAGTTACATTCCGTTGCAGATAATATGGACGGCAAAATTAACTCCTAGGTCTGTTGTTATAAAAGCGGTTTGTACGTACGATTTCGAATAATGCTCGTGGTGTGTGGGCTGTGTTCTTCTTTGTAGTTCAGCAGGATTTAGAGTTCTAATGTTAGTTCTGAATCGGGAGAGACCAAAAGGTGTCATCTCAAGTGCAGACAACAGAAAATATCGCGCGGAAGGACGAAATGGTGACAAGTGTAAATTGTTTTGTGCGCTCGTTAAATGAGGAGATTGCAAAACATTAAAGATGCAAGTGAAGGTTAGATTAAACGCGATTGGAAGGATGCCTTGCGGTGTTAAGCAACCGACTCTGTTGCAAATGCTCGTCACTGCGGACCGTTACTCCTAGACACCGGGAGAATACAGGATATTGAAACTTCTACTTTTACCGGGAGGTCACACATTTCGAGTCTTATTTCAGGGAGCCTAATCATACTTTATGGCACACAATTTGGTAGAAACGTGAACTGGTTCGGTGAAGGGAGATTTGTAACTCTTGAAAAGCTCCTAAAATGAGTAGTCTTGTTGTAGTTATTGTCATCGATTGGCTTTGAAACTTAACGGAGAATGAAGCGTCTATAATTGATAAATAATTAAGTAAACATGAAATACACATAATTTGGCTCATTTTAAGCGTCTGCATAACAATGACACGGAAATTTTTTGGATTTATTATTACACGTGTTAAAACAATATCACTTTTTCTAAGCCATAAAGGAAACTTCTTAAATCTTTGGTGAAAAATCTGACCAGGTACAGCAGTGAAAATGTGCCACATTTAGATGAAATGATGGACTGAAGGTGTAGTCATTGTGTAGAGAAACGTCCTGAAATGTCAATAAAACCTTCTCTCGGGCAATCAGCCACGTCAATGCCACATCAGAACCCTGAGGCGCGGGCAGAGATGGCATCTCTCCGTGTAAGCATTTAACGCGGATGTTTGGCCGAGAAGATTCTATTGCGTCTATAGTCGCCGGGGAAAGCTTCATATCATACGTTCTGAAACGATCCGTATTAGTTGTCGTTCGTAAATTATTTTTTTAGAAAAAGGAGGGCAAAGAATGCATCCAAACAGGAACTTCAAGGCTAAAGTGACGACTGTCATCAAATAATATAAGCCGAGACATGAAATCTTACATAAAGAGACATTTTTATGTTATCCTTCGTTTCTCGAAAAGAACCTGGAACTTACTTAAGTCATTCATGTACAGAAAAGTAATGTAGTATTTTCCAAAGTCTCAGAGAGACAGAATATCCTTAAATTTACGCAACAACTTCTAACATTGGGCCCTGCCCATCGAGTAAATGTCGTAAAATTGCAAAAGATTTCTACACTAAACTTTCGGAATTTAACTCCGTTCCGCATCTTTAAACGTGTTCGTTAACAGGTACAGGTTTATGTATGATAATTGTGTTGAATTTAACCTTGGAAATTCGCGAGGTCACGATATATGTAATTCTTGGCTTACGTATTTACAGAACATGTTATGTGACTTTTAGATACTCAGAAGGCAGCCATCTTCATCATCATTATGGTATATCTCCATGCCATATTTCAAATGCCAATAATTCTTCTTACAATTTCTGAGTTAATTCATATAAATTTTAAATAACGCCTTAGTAATTACGGAGGATAGACGACAATCATCTAGGAGAGTCGTACCGAACTAACTACTTTCCTGAAACGCTTACAAATCTCCCATCTATTTAAAGATGATCACCGAAAGATCACAGAATGGGAACGTTTAAAATGCGTGCCACATCGCAAATATGTAGGAATTTCATGTGCAGGCAGTTAGAACGAAAAGGAACAGCTGTATATCGCATACGAAACGAGATTCGATCCTGAGTGGGCCCTATGCAAATGTTGGCGAGCTCTAGCAGTATTGTGGGTGCATGGAACTATATGTTTGATTATGCGAGCTATCCCGAGAATCTGCTCGCGCTGTGGCCACACCTGCGATTGTCTGAGGTCTGCAGGAAATTCTGCATTGCACCCCGTTTCCGCGGTAACACAAAAAATGTAGATTAAATCAGACGGAATCACATCCAAATAGAAGGAAATATGCCCGTCCCAAATAAGACTCTCGGAACTGTGAGGAAACGACATTTGTTAATTACAGCAGAGCAGTAATTTACGATCGCTTTAGTCAATCAGATTCTGTTCCAAAATATTGTAAAAGTATTCCAGTACCTGCAAACATTTTTCTAAACTTCTACAGCTTATCTATTTTGTACAGTGGACTCATGTAGTTTTAGTAACCAGTGGCTTTCCACCGGTAACTACACCTAAGTTTTCCCACTGTGATACAAAAATACGCTGCTTAAGATGCATTCCATCACGTGGTAAAGTCAGCAACATGTAATGTGTATACAAATCAGCAGTCTTCTCTATCATTTTCGAAGAAAAATACCTGAAGAAGACCAATTAAGATCGAAACATGCAGTGGATTCTTAATAAACCCTGAAACTATGATAAAGAATTGTGCAGACGGACTGTGAATCTAACGTTTAACTCGTACGTTTTGAGCCTAACCTAACCTATCACAAGGTTTGGGGTGGACTCTTCAGACAGTCCACGGGTGAGACTCAGAGCGGTCTCCTGGTCTCCTGGTACTTTTAAACACGTCGCCGTAAAAGTTTATGCGATCGATTCATTATACGGGAAGATCTGTACATTCAGGAGTAACAATTCTGAATGAGTTTCCGTTGTTTGTCGCTCGAAGCTACTGTAAATTAACCCAACGTAACAAAGCTGGCAGGACCTTGACAACAAATGAGACTGGTCTCTGAAGTTGTCATGTTCGCACAGTCCCGCAAGCCAGCAGTTTAAAAAAATGGCGTACACAACTGGCATATTGTTTTCTGAGGTGTGCGAAGTGTTAACTATACGACACACCTGGTCTCTAATGGACCGGCTAACAGCGCAATTTCTTATTTGTATCTCCCAAACTGCTTGGGTTGCGATTTTAAATTGTAATCAATAGACTTCAACCATCTACGTCTCTCAGACTTATTAATAGCTGAAGTTGTCTGTCTTCTGGGTTGTTGGCGCAGTGGAGTCTGGTAGAAGTTCACCGACGTTTCAGAGGCCCATGCTGCCTCCATCATCAGGACAGCATGGACCTCTGAAACGTCGGTGAACTTCTACCAGTCTAATCGGCGCAACGACCCAGAACACAGCCATCTTAAAACTCATCGCCGTGAAAGCCTCAATTCCTACTTATTAGTAGTTTTCACTATCTTATGATAGTAGAAACATTCAGTACAATAATTCAATTTATTTTTTAATATTATTTTTTCTGCATCAAAAGGCAGAAGGCCAATTGCGGACACAGCAGAACAGAAGAAGACAAGAACACGATAACAAGTGCAGAGATTATGAGTGCAGAGGGCATTTATACACAAAGGCAACTTGCTACTGAACACATCATTAAGTCGATTGGATTAAATGCAAGGTACTAGATCAGAGAATATCGCAGTTACTTAATGGTGGGGAAACAAAGGGGAAAATCGCAGGCAATAAAAAATAATGACTGGAGTAGAATTCTTAAGAGCTGTGCGCGTTAGTCGTTGAGCTAAATTGTGTGTTCCTGTGACGAACTTTGACCTTGCATTACCTAAATGTGAAATTAGGAAATTTGTTCCGTAAGAAGAGTGGCTTCTTAAATTCTTCCGCGAAATACTTGTTGCGTTACAAGCTGTTTCCTTTGTGGCAGACGGAAATCGTGAGAACTGAACGGCGGGCTGGTTCCAGGGCGGGCAAATTGTGGAGAATCAGACAGAACGAGCACTGGTTGCTATCAGCTGTCAACAGACACACGGGAGTTTTATGGAGCGCGAGTACGACATGTTCTGGCCTGAGTTGTGTCACCCTGTGCGATCATTTTCACTTTAGTGGTACTCGACGCCATTCCTCGCTACTGTCACGGGATCTGAGTTGCAAGACATTCATACCCCAAACTCACTCTCAAGGGAGCAAACAGCCCTTGTGTCACGCAGAGAAAGGACCACTCCTGTCAAATGACAAACAAACGAGAAATCATCCCCCTTGGACCTGAGAAACGGAGGCGATGCCACAGCGAGACTCGTTTCAGCCTATACAAGTCGGGTGTACGTACAGCGAGAAAGATAAATCTTTAGGGTTGGCAGCCCATCTATACAACATTTGCTTGTTATAGTCTTAATGTTTATTAAGATCCACTACATGTTTCGACTTTAATTTCTCATCTTCAGGTAGTTATCTTTAAGTGCTCCAAACTCACAGATGTGACTAGTAAATTGTATTCTCATTTGAAACAAATGACATTCGTATGGGTAAATGCGATTGAGTTACGATTATTTGTAATAGGCGTGTCACTGGAGGCATAGGAAGATTGATTCAGAGTAGAAACACGTTCTAAAATGTTGGGGTCAGATTATAAGTTCTTTGCCGGTTTCGTAAGAAGTTGGTTTAAATACTGAACTATTAGAATTTTCGAGCTGTCTGTGAATTGAAATCCCTTTGGTTTATCATCTTCGTGGTGGAATGAAGCTTTCTTGTTGCACTGTTTGTTGATTTGAGTCAATCGGTAGATAACGCGATGATATTTTAACCAGCACAAAATCTTTTCCTTTCCATTTTAACGTATATTTTAAACCAGATAAAAAAATGAGTGAGTAGACGCTGATAAGGTTCTGAAGGTCTCTCATAGTATATATAGCAAACAGCAATATAAACAGACAATATTTAAGTTGATCTGTCGTGGACACACTGTTCATTTTAAAGAGTTATATGTGAATACAAGTGCAAAAGTGGTTTAATGCTGCAATTCTTACCTGTTTCGTGTTTGTTATTTAACGCTTTCTTCAGGCAGGAAAATAAGCTTTTATCTAGTTTTTCGAATTTAGGCCTCCTAAACTTTACATAGCGTGGGGTCTCACAAGGTCAAAATCCGGCCCTGGTACGAATCACACATTTTATATCAGGAATCAAGCAGGGCCTTCGAAATGCGTGCAGGTGTAGTGTAATGAGGCACGAGGTCTTTTCGTGATGACTTTATTTCCGGGATGAGATGATCTTGGCAGCGCTGAACTAGTCGCGAAAAGGTTCTTAATTAAGGTTTTACTGTGTTGGTCTCATGGTTTTATGTTGGTTTATATTTTATCTGATGTAATTTTCATCATTCCACATATAATCTCCAGTGTTTTTAATTATGCTCCACAAAAGACAACTCAGTTGTTTTTTTGTAGGTTAACAGCTGTCGCTAGTTTCCAAGTGTTTGCCCGTGCCGATTGGCCGGGTGTCGGGCAGTGGTTCCTCAATGTGCACATTTTGAATTTCTGCCTACATCATCGGCGCGATTACCCTGATGATGGAGGCAGCAAGTACCTCTGAAAACTCGGTAAATTCCTACATTACACGGCGCTACAACCCAGAAGAGACCATCTTCAAACTCGTCGCCGTGAGAATGTCACATTCTATTTATCGGAGGTGTTCTGCAGGAAACAAGAAATGCTATTAGATCATGCGCGGTGTGACCTATTGACACAGACACGTTCAAAGACCAAACAGCAGAGGATCTCAAAGCCATCGAGGACACAGAGGACGCTTAAAATAATGCTGAGGAACAGTCACATATCAGTTCACTTGCCAACAACTTTTCTCCTCAGAGAACGAAATCAGATGTGAGGAAAATTATTCTACCGGTTTTACGAAGATTTAAACCAACGGAACGGAACGAGAAAGGAGGAAAAGTCGAAAATATTTTCATCTCTCAAGAAGCAATCGATGATTGAAATTTAAATGGAGGTAAAGGAAGAAAAGTGACGACTCGCAGCAAAAGACGCGAAAAAGCAAAACATGAGACGTCCAAGCCACTCGGTGACGATTCGATTGAATTTGCATCCTGTGAACTGCGCTGGCTTGAAAAATGCAAAGCGAAAATGTACCAGAATTCGTTTCCAACTGAACGAGGACTTAATTTGTAATGTAATTCATTCTCACCGGCTGTTTCTAATTATTCGTTTCGCGTGATTTAATTTGGAAATTTCCTTATGATCATTTTATTTCATATATGAAGATATGGTAAAAATATATTAAAATATTCGTAACTGTACAGAATTACAGCTGCGGATTTATGACCTAAATAATTCGGATTTTTGACCCACTGATGGGGAAAAGATCGAATTTTGCAGAGTTACTCCTAACTTTAATTTGCGACAGCTCGTGACAAGACCGGCGTGGGAAGAAAACTCGAATAAATGCGTTTACCTGCTTCTGATCTAATTTCTCTACAGTAGTACGTGATTGTCGCTAGGTTGCATTTTGAATTGTACATTCTAGAAACCTAATCAAAATCACGAGGTCTATAGTTGTGTTTTAGACAGTGAGTTCTTCGCATTTCGTTTCCCATTCAATTGTCCCTCAATGTTTCATCATGTCCTCGTGCTTCCATACTGACAGGAAATGGGGGTGGAACAACACACTTACAACGCCAAACTGGATGAATTTATTTTGTGCCGACTTAACATCCCGATAGAGCAGTTAGCGCTCCTGATTTATACACGGATGTCCCGAGTTCGAACCCCAGATCCAGATATCGGCGACATTTGCTGAGGTTATTCATGACTTCCCTCAGTCTCATTAAGAAAATATTGATCTAACACCTTCCGGTTCCTTCCACGTCCTTTCCAATTCATCGTTCACTCTGTGTCGTATTACGCTGTACAGTTGCAACAAATGTAATTGGAAGATCGCCGTTAAACAGCCCAAGAGTTAATAAGAGGACACGCGTTCGCCCTCTCAGACGTCGGATGGAAGCAGCTGGCATTCCTCAGGATTCGAAACCCCGGTCACTATTATTCACTAAAATCTCGCTAGCTGCTCCCGGCACAGGAAGTTTGAACCACGAACTTTCGTCAGCGCCACTCATCAATTGTTACATTAAACAGCTAAAATATCTTGGCGCACAATGTCTAATTGAATCGAGTGGTTTTGCCTGACGAATTGTTTTTGTCAGCATATTAGAGCATTAATGCCTCGAAAAGCACAATTCTACTCGTTCTCAATCAACTCAGAACAGAAATTAAAGGCGTACACCATTCTCGCTGAAGTTTACTCTGCTTCACCCAGAGATGTTCAGACAACACGCGGCTGTGAGAAACTGCAAGTTGAAACAATTTCATCTTCTTAAAATCTATACATAATCCCAAGAAGTTCCAAGAACCAAAAGTTCATTCCTTCGATAAATTATACCAGTTAAACCAATTTCAGCGTCTTAAGATACCACGTACACAAAATGTTTTGAAAGTTTGTCCATTTAGAATGTTCGGAAGGTGGTAATCTAATTACGTGTTTGTCTGATGTACAGATCTGCACACCCCTGAGAACGTATACACACCTAATGAGACTGAAACAAACATGCTCCGGGCACAATTATATTAAATATTATTGAGAGTGTCGTTAAAAAAAACCATGAATGTAAATAATAAATAACAAGGAAGCGAATGTAGGGATCTGAAATGGGCAAATTCTTAGACATAGCAACTGAAGGTAGCAGAATCGGAAATTCAAGAGCAATGGCAGCGACGTTGTAATTTGCTGGCGAGCGTAACAAATAGAATTTACGTATAAAGTGAAGTCTTCGCGGCGACTGAAGTTGATGAAAGGCTCTCGGGTTACAAGCCAGTTCCCATCGGAGAGCGCGCTACAAAGGATCAGTTTTGTAACTCGGCAGCCCTGAGGATGAGTGCAGAGATTGCTCTCGAAACGCTGGCAGAAGATATGGTTTGTTCACCATTCAGCTACCTGACGCGACTTGCAACCCGAGAGTCTTTCAAAAACAGAATTTACGTACTTGCAAAGAAAGCTCACAAACACAATCGCGTACCCTCATTTTGATTCTGACATACAGAATTTGTATTTTGTTGCCCTGTATGAGTTGAAACAACATTCGTTATCAGGAAAAATATCGTGTCGGTTTTTCTCATTAAAAGTAAGAAGATATTTTCGTAAATTAAACTATCATGCAAAGCTCCTCTAATGACGGAAGTACAAAGCACATGAGTGAGTGAAATGATCAGGTCATCGGATGTTTGAAAGTGATGTTTTAAGGTCAAAAATACTTGCTTTGTGAAAGGTACTTGTCAATTGTGGATGTGCGGTAACTGAGCCCCCGAATGTACTTCGCCGTCAACAACCTCTCTCGCCCTGCCTTCCAATCTACTTTTTGGTGTTCCAAGTTTCGTCTACCACCACAATTGCTCTCTCCCGATCTTGGCACGTGTTCAGGTCACAGTGACCTCCCATAATTCAGTGCTCTGACACTACCTGGCATTCGCCTTCTTCTGGTCTCGCAGTTACGGGTTTTGGCCTTATTTCTGCAACTGAGTGGGTCCTAGTTGTTACTTTGTCGCCCTGCTCACCCTCACCCGACAGGTCGGCGGTCGAGAAGTTATCCCGGGTGTCTAATTTTGTCCACTCTTCTAAGCAAGTGGCTCCAAAGTGGCGAGTGAGAACCAGAACAACGGTGCATATAAAAGTCATGAATTTTTTTTTAATTATTGTGCTCCAAAACAGAACACTGTAGCTGTTTCATAAGTTACGCTGCAGTGCAGTTTGTAAAATTTTGTTTCCAAAATTCAGGTCGTCAAAGCACGAGCAACAGCAGTTCTGTAATGAAGCTGAGTAGAACGAACTGGTAAGGACGGTGAGATTATCCCGGCTGTTCGTAGACACTGAGATAAGTTTAAGTTTAGATTATTATGAATCGTTGTGGTCTCAGGACAGAACTAACATGACTGTCTACATCTAACCATGGAGGCAGCAGGTACATCTGAAAAGTGTTTAAATTTCTACCAGTGTACATGACACTTCGTCCTAGATCACAGCCAACTTAAGAGCAAACTTTAATTTCAATTAAAGTAAGAATGTGGATTCTTGGCTAAAAAAATCAGCCTAAGTTAAGTTACATTGGTGAAAGTTTTCCACCGAGGAAAGTCGTGGTTCTCCACCTGCAGAGAGACGAAGGACGCTAAACGTTCTCGAGTTCGGATTTCTACGTCAACTTGTGAGCGGAGAACATCCGCAATTTGTTGTATGTGGTGACGGATTTCGCAAACGATGAGCGAAATAAATTTGCGTAGATCTCTTCGAAAGAGGATTGATAATGGATCTGAAATCCATTTGCAGTTACAGTCAAGACGATGATAAGCCAGGTTTCTACAAAAACACACTACACTTTGACGGAACATGATTGTGATGCATACACCTTAAAGTTTATTTTGAAGCTCCACGTCTCTCTGACTTCTGGATTTATATGTGTAAGGAATAGTATTTTTTTATACATGAAACTCTCACAACCACACTTTTACGTTTGGCGCTGCATTCTGTTGGGGGAAAAAGCAAGCTTTAAAGCTTTTTGAGTAATGACAGCAATTAATTTGAGCACGGGAACTACGGTCAGCTTGAACGAGGCTTATTGTCAGTGTTCCGATGGGGTCAGACTAACTGTGGTACGGGGTCTGAAACGGACCTTTTGTCTATCCCCTAGACAAATGAATAAATGCGGAGCGCGTTTGGAAATATATTCACAGCGAATCGATGGCACTTCGTCGACCGCAAATCCCACAAGTACTCGCATGTATTGACCTTGGCACAGTCCAGGCCGCGGTGGAAAGGCGGACTCAGCTTGAGAGTGACTTTCGAATTACTGTACTAGCGAACCACACGATGACAAGTCAACTGGTGTCAAAATATGCAGGCCCATCTTTCAAACTGATTCGGTACACCCGAATTTATTTATGAACGTAAACTAGTGGTATAGCGCACGGCGTATATGCGTGTGTGTGTGTAACATGAAACATTTGCGACCCCATGTTCATAGGAACATTTTTCCTTATTTCTGATCCTGAAAACACGCACACAAAGTTTGTAAACATACTTCTGACTCAGCCTGTATACACACACACAAACACACACTATTCAATGGTGGAGCTAGAAAATAAGTTTTTGAATTAGTGTTCTAAAACGACCTACTTAATTTCCTTCATAATGCGTTATTCTTTGCACACTGAGTGCATGTCGAGTTGTTGTAGAGCAGCGTACCACTAATTAAATGTACCACTAACCAAATGCGTTCTGGGACAACTGTTACTTATGTTAATATATATTTTTCATTTTCTTACTTAGTTCGCGTACCATCAGTGGTAAGCGTATCATAGATTGAGAAACCCTATTCTAGAGCATTTTAATTTATTCAGTGGTTAGCAATACCAAATGAACTACGTGAAGGCAGCGAGGATAAATTAGTGTTCTGTGTCGGTTTATCCGGCTTAGGGTCCATATCCGCAAAACTGCTTGTAGAACTAGGCAATATGCTGAACATGCATGCGTGCTACACGATTTGTCCACTGCATCCTATTTGATTTCGTAAAGTGTATGAAGATTGTGCCAGCATCAGCAGTAATCGGCTAATAATATTCCTTATCAAACGATCTTTAAACTATTTTAACATTTCGGATGTACGGACAACTTCTGGTCTATTAGAATGTTGGAATAAAAAGAGATTAAATAAGTAGAACACGTAGCGTGGATGGGAGAGGCGAGAATACCCACAAAATTTTTGTTAAAATTGCTTAGAGAAAAGAGACCACATGAAAATACCCACGCTTAAGCTGGAGGATAATATTGAAACGGATCGTTCGGTAATACGTTTTGAGGGTGTAAAATGAATTCGTATGTCTCAGGATAGCGACTGGTGGTAGGTTCCCATTTAAACGCTAATGAAGTTGCGGTTACATTCTCATAAAAGACTCAAATCCATGGAGTGACCTCTTTAGCTAGGCTTACGTACTAACACGACAGGGACGATCAAGATATTGGAATAATGAATCCGCCATGTGTCACAAATTATTACAAAGCCATTTTGTGATCAAATAATCTTATATATTGCTACCAGATATTTTCATAAATCGCAGTGTCTCCTTTGATTTGTATGCCTGGCGTGTGCAAGATATTAAAATGAAAATTGGATCTCTACCTCAACTTGGCGCTCTGTTCCCCGAAGAGGCGTGGTATGCAACACGCACTGCAGGCGGTTACTTTAGAATGGGTCTGGATGTTCTTCGCCACTGGAACTCCTCAATTAAGAATTACCAAACCCCTCTCCGTTGCAGGGTTCCGGGCTTTGTACCAGTCAGAGAGGAAATTAAATACAGCCTTCGTTTCATTGGCCTTGTCGAGTAATACATTTCAGGATGTGGAGGATTACGCAGGAACGAGATAGACGGACGAATCAAATTAAAGATTACAGAATCAAAGGCTTCAGAACGACCGTCTGCATAAAATTATGTAGAGTACGTAGCACGGTGTGGGGAAAGAGGGGTTATGAATGTGAACAAATAATCTACTTTCGTGGCAACCAAGACCAGCTCTGACGTAAGCAACAGGCGTGTAGACGTTTGTTTAACCTTCCCGTGTATTGTCCAGCTGTTATGTCATGGCGGGATGAGGTGCATACAGGGGAATCTATGCCGTGGTTTAGGAGGAAGGGTGTGGGACAGTAGTGCATCGCATCCTTGTTTAACGTCTCACATTCTGTTGATCTTCGGTTTGTCAGTAGTACAGATTAATCGCTGGACCGAACCCAGTATTACATGTCACTGCAATCGCTTGGGGAAGAAATGTTTGCTCATTTATAAAATTAAATCGGAACGAGTGTCATCGACACTTGGGTTGTCACAATCAGCAATCTTCTGTTTACATCGTAACTCGTATGGAGGTTATCACGAACAGACCCGCTGACATGTAAAGGAATTAAGAACTTCAAAAAAACATTTTAGTCGGTACATAAATGGAGAACGTTTCTGAATGTACGGCAAATACATGTGTATTGAATCTTCTGAAGGAAAAATAATAAAATCTGATTCATAAAAATCTCCTCAAAGCGACGTATTAAAGCAATTTACTTCACTAGTCAGGAAAACATTTCGCTTGCAAGTCTTTCACTCAGGTTTGCAACTGAAAACAGGCTTCATTTACGAGTATATAAGCCACATTCCGAATAGAGCAGTGTCCTAGACTATAGACTTATTTTCTAATACCGTCCTTGCTAGGACTTCGGTTAATGGTCCAGCGCTTTGCTAAAAGCCTACAAAAACTGGATGTTTGCTGATTATAACATTAATACCGAATAACCATGCGTTTATATTGCTTTGAGGGCTTGCCAGCCTCTACAGAGCAGCGATAAGACTGGGCATTTATAAATTCTTTAAAAAATATGCCGTTCTCATGGCGGTGAGTTCGCGGATGGGTGTCTTCTGGGTTTTGACTCATCGCCTTGATGATGGAGACAGCTTGGACCTCTGAAACTTTGGGAAACTTCTACCAGACTACACGGCGCTACAACCCAGAAGACAGCCATCTTCCTTGACAGATTTTGGTTATAACACAAAGTCAACTTAACGATTTGTGTGTCTGTTGATCCCGCTGACTTAACTACAGACGTCTGTTCTGTTGACACTAAGCGACCAATATTTATAAAACTGCTACGAAATTATGCTAGTGATTCTAAGTTAGGTTCTCACTTCAGGAAGCGTAGCGTACACAACACAATTAGCCCTAAAACCATCAAGGAGAGGACCCCCTCACCCCAATGCATTATCTCCGACTCTCATAGACCGATGGAATTATGCACGTGAAGGGCGCAGGACCAGCCCTTTATACAAACACATTTATACGCACTCGACTTTCAGCGTACAATTAAATTCGCTGTCAATCGCTTACCGCTGGATGTTTTCAGGGGATGAGCACTTTGAAGTAATTTACCGAAGTCTGGTTTAAAAAAGAGACTTACTGCTCTGTGTACCAACAGATCCACGAAGAAAATTTCGAGATTATTTACGAATCAGCTGGCTGTATCGAAGTGATCCCTGCAGAATATGGATAAATTTAGTCAAAGATTGTGGGTGAGAAACTTTGGCTTGAGACAATCCACTTAGTTTCACTGGGCCATCAAGTTTAAGCCGGTAAGATTAGGCTTTCATTGTTTCTTCTTCTCTGGAATTTGTGGGTACCCGTTTCACATCCCGTAACTGTGTGGAGTCCAATTATTTCTGGTGTCCCTTTCTACATCTTGTACCTGGGCGATAACTAATTAGGCTGCTCTGTTTCTGTCGGTTAGAAAACGATCTTCTGCACAATGTTTTTCATCTGTCACTGGTGTGACAATTCCACTCGTATCAGATGAGGCCACAAATGGACTTGGCCCCCCTTAAAATGTGGCTGTTAGTCAACAGTTGGCCGCTGATAGCTTCGCTACGCTGCAAGTTGCGAGCTGTTTTCACTTGCCTTTTGCTGTGACCTTGAAACATCAAATTTGGAGAAGGCTACTACAGTGAACTGCCAACATTACGAAAACCAATATACATAGCATTGTTAATAAAATTTAAAATTATGTCTGTTTTATATTTCACCCCTCTTGTTAGGCTGCATGCGATATTTTTGTTGTCGTTTGGTCTGGTACAATCGATACCTACGTGTCTGTTGCAGAACACAAAATCTATGGAGAAGTAAAGTAAGTAAAGTTTGTCCCACTATACGCCATGTAGGCGCTTGGGGGAGAGGTAGTATAGCTCCTCTCTTCCTTGACCTTGGCACTAGATGGGGGTGAGTGGTCAGCATCACGCCCCGGCCGGCTTTACCCCCGGGAAAGGACCCCGGTACCCATTGTAGAGGAGGCTGGGTGGGCCCCAGAGCCGGTCTGGACGCAGAGGCTAGAGGAAAAATCCTCTGCTCCCATCGGGGATCGATCCCCGGTCGTACAGTCACTATACTGACTGAGCTATCCCGACTCCTTGCTTATAAGTACGAGTGGTCGGTACAGTCCAAGTAGAAATTGATGTCGCAGGTGGGACCAGGGTCGAGCAGCGCGAATCTAGTTCCGGCCATTATCGCTTCAGAGGATGGCGTCTTCCGGGTTCTTGCTCTGCGAAGACTTGCAGAGCGAATATTCAGCGCCTTCGAACTCTATTGTCATCGAGTCCCGCAGAACCTATTAAAGTCCCTCGTGTCGGTCCTCTCTGAAGCATTCGGTGCAGAAACAGAGCTCGCCCGCAATGTATTAACCGACTAAAAGCCAGTCACTGGTACAATTAAAACTCTTTGAGCATTTTTAGGGAAACTTATAGTCACTTTCAGAATAAGGCAAAGCATAAAGGAAGAACGAAAGATAGAAGTGAAAGGAGAAAGAACTGTGCTGTGGTACGATTAATGTCGTCAGGTAAAAGTGGATAAAGGTTGTTGTAGGGACTGAATGACTAAACCTTCCAAGGCATTCATTGGTCGTTCGCTCTGTGCGGCTGGTACAGATTGTACAACTTTAACTGCAACAGCAAGCTATCTATAAACACTGGTGACGTCAATGCCACAGGACAAAAGAGTTGTCTTTTAGGTTTTAGGCATTCTTAATGTTCTATTACGAGAAAAATCGTCTGTACCTATTTGCCCCGAATATTAGTTACCAACTTCAAATCTTTGGTCTTTTATAATCACATCATTGTAAATAGCTGACAGATGAAACAAAGTTGCACAATCTTCAGTACTGGTAATGCCGCGAAGTGTAACTTTTTCGGTCTGTCAGTGTTAAGACAACTTATTTTAAACTCGCGAACACTTTTCAGTAATGTGGGATCTGAGCTGTTATTTACAACTTTTTACATTTTTTTTAGAACGTTCAACACGACTTTAGAAATTCGTGCATCTCTCTGACCACAGGCGAGATGCTGGATAAACACACCCAAGTTCTGTAGTTGTTGCTGCAAGAGCGACATGTTCCCTTACAATTATTTATTTGTCTAAACAAGGTCTCGTATTTCTGTGACAGACGTGGCAAACCATTGTTTTGGAGTTCCATCAAAACTGCTACAGAGCACAGTTATTTAACATTAGCTATAACCAACACCAATCTTGTTTCACCCGCTGTAGTGACATTATTTGATCGATGACGGATTGAATGCTGATACAATTACGTAAACCGTCATTCGAATTTGAGTCTCGTTAAAATAACCGGATTATTGAATAATTTAATATGGGGGTGGGGGGTAGCGAAGCAGCTGATACGGGGTTCATAAACCTAAAGTGTGAATTAGTAAATTACGATATGAAGAACCTTCATGCGAAATAATCATCCATTACTGGAAAGATTATTGAATAATACACTGCGTAATATAGTCTTGTGATGTTTCTGTATCTGATTATGCCACAACAGCAATGTAGCAGTGGATCAGGAGAGACTTGGGCGAGAAACATGACCGCTAAATTTTGCCTACGAAACATCTCGTTCATGCTCGTAAGGTTCTTTTACAATCCTTAAATCCACGACATGGGATCGTCGGCTTTACTTCCCCTCCGAAGGAATTTGGGCTACGGATTTTTATCACCCTTAAAAATCCATCGACCTCGGCCGGGTTTGAACCCGCGAACCTTGGGTCCAGCACGCTAACCACTAGTCCACCGAGGGCGACGTAATTGTGTTTGTTTATATTGTTGCTGTTTTTGAGCTTGGGTAAGATTAAACATTTATTTAATACCATCAACGTTTTTACACAACACTGATATCTTCTTACGCAATCCTCTCCTTATATCTGCATTCCTTTGGTGGTCCAATTTTGTATCTCTTTAGAAATCTTAAAAATTTAATCTGCTACATTCGGACGTTGGTTTTCTTTCCTATTGAAAATCCACATTTTACTGAGAGCCTAAATAAAAAAAAATTACGTGCAACTTTCGAGTAATCGCCCAGTTATACAGCTCAAGAAACTTACACGCGTCACTTAAGCCCTTCGTTGCGAAATTTTGTCCAAGGTACTGCGATTTTCAAGGATATTCACTTTTACTACAACTCACGGCTTACTATTACTCCACAGCAGTCCCTTACCTAAACAGCAGAAAACAGATTTTGACAGAAGAAACGAACCCCAGAGGCACGTTTGTCCGTCGCTTTTATTCTTTAAAGGGATCGATGGGTGGGGCGGAGGGGTTAGAGAGGGGGCGATGGTGAGTTTATGGCATCAGATGATGATGCTATTCGCGTTTATCTACTGGTTAAGGCATTCGTTTGCAGTTTGTCACTGGGAGGGAGGCTTCCGCAAAGCCCATGACGGCAGAACGCGAGTGGGGGCGGCCTTTTGTCATTCGTGTTTACAAAAATAAGCAACAACATAAATTTAAATGTTGTCGCATGCGTCTGCAAACAAACGCGTGTCATGTGCGGGTTAACGCTGACTTTTAAGTGCGTCGTTCGTAAGATGACTTTCGACCGGAATATCAGTTTAGTGTGTTCGGTGCCCCAAAGGATCTGGAAAGGCACCCACAAACTGTCAGTTCATATCTACGCAAAACAAGTACAGTACGAAAGCGTCTTAAACTTTTATGAATTCATATTTCTTCTGTCGTTATAACTAGCTATGGATCTCCAAGTCTGGACCAAGCGATGGCATGACCAGTCAAAACCTCATGTCCAGGTGCGTCTTTTTGAATTTTGGGGATTATTAATATGTTCTTTGCTTATAAGTTTTTATGTTAAATTTTAAAACAACTAAATTGAACTCGCTTCTAAGATTCGCAGTCCTTTCGCGGCACACCTCTCCGTCATTAGTCACGGATATAAATTAATCGTGCTTTAAAGCTGGAACTGTGCCATCCAAGTGCTCTCTCGACCATGTAGTTGGTCAGCGTTTCGCCTGGAAATATTTCCTCGTTTGACAGAGTTGCGTAGGCTTGCACATGGGAACATCAACCATTTTAATGCCTCCCGTCATGCAAGCATTAAGATTTCTGTGTATCAATAGCCTCGTAACAAAACAACGCGTGTTTTGAATGTGACGTATTTGTCATTATTATGAACCAACGTGTGTTCTGTCATACTGAAGAGTCTGGCGTAGGAAAATGCGTCCGATTATTTGTAATGGTGATCAACAGAGCAACCACTGAAAAACCTCAAATTTCATCCATTCCTAAACTGTATATGTCGTTTTAATACATTTTCATCCCGTATCGATTTATTTGTACAAATATCAGTGAGCACATGCTATTCTGACGCATAAACCACGCACCGGAAACCTGTCGACGTGTTCTCTTTAATTTTCCCCAGCGTCAGTGTACCGTAGGTCTCGACAGAAATATTATCAAATTTAAATAACTGCTGTGGGGGCCTCTTGTGTGCGTCATGCTTCATGGTCTGGTAGACGCAGAATGCTGTGCTCTTTCATGTAAAATGCCGGTTCATTTGACGGGATCTGCAGCTGGTGAGTCTGTTACAGACTTTGTGGACTGGCACCTCTCGGCTGTCTTTTTAAATTAATATTCTTTAAAATTCAGTTTTAATGAGAGGCTTCGAGTACGTCATCAGATTTCACAGGAATGGAACGAAACCTTCAATTCGTGTTGACGGTGTCACGTGTTCGAAATGTCTTTTGATTCGTTCCTCCGTGTCTGGAAGAGAAGTATTTCGCAATCTGTAGTAGGTGTAACCCGTGGGCAGCCTGCGCTTATTAATTGTAATAAAGAGTCATTTTATATGATGAGAAGACGTTACATACACCCTTCCTGATATCATAAGACACATCCTGTTAATTGCATTAGTTCTTCTTAGTAATTCGCTTTCAGAAGGTCTTGAGATAAAGAACGTAACATGAACAACTAGACATGTCTTATTGATGAACCCTTGGAATCGAAACTCATATTGAAGAATAAATCATCCACGACAGTGTAAAATATCTCGTGTGCGATGGTCTTGCGGTCAGCTGACCTTGTTCATAACCCCAAGAGTCGATAAGAAACGCTTGAGGTCTAGAAGAAATTGACAAAACCCTGATGTAGACTGAGGTTTTCTTGTACAAAATTCCCTCTTTCTTGTGTATATTTACCAGTGCTTGTGTGGGACACTGAGTCTTCACGGCAGTAAAAGTGATCTTTTGGGCTGTGACGCCGTGCAGGTTAGGCTACCAGCGTCTCATTCATCGCTGAGTTAGTGACGCGAAGACGGGGTTACACCTTCCAAGAAATGATGGCTCTGAGTCAATTCTTTTGGAAACTTAGAGTTTCTATTCTGACTTTTTTTTTTCATCACCTGATATCTATCCTTTTGTTATTTGCACATTTACGGTCGGAAGGGTAGCATGTGTTTATTTCGAGGACAGATTCCTACCAAAACCTAGGTAACGAGACATTTGACAAATGTCGACATTTTGCACTTGATAAAACATGTTTCTGCTTCACACACAGCACTGTACTGTATATACATGTCAACGTTGATCGGATCGGACACAATATTTTTAAAAAGTCAAATCTTTCTCGGTTTCTTATCTGCAAGCGTATCAGCGAATTAATTGTCTTAAAATATACACACGAGTATAAAGTTCAGATACCCACACAGCCTGTCTGTCAAAGTCCTGAATCATATTTGTTAGGACATGACAAGAAATATGACCTGTACGTAATGAAGTCTGCTCTTGGATTATGCCTTTCACATTGTGCAGTCTTAAATTTGTTTCGCGGGGTGTACTTTTGTTGCTTATAAACACTAACCGTCTCCGCTGCACTGTGATGTCGCGGTCCATTCGCTGGCTACACACACACACCAGAAATTTCACAATTAGAGACTTTGCAGGAATCTAAACGGGAATGTCTGGACCCTTCAAAGACGAAGCTGTCCAGAGACTTCGTGCAAGTTTAATTCACTCTGCGAGAGCACAAAAGGCTGAAAACTTCATGTAATTCACGAAGCAAAATCATGTCGTTGAGAGCATTGTACAAACTCCGAGTAACATGACCGCTGCTTAATTAAAGCCGCTCTTTGAAAGTAATGAAGACGGTTATCGAATTATCTTCGTTTTTAGGGAATGGGCGAGTCTCTTTAATGATATAGCCACCGGAGAGGCTCTCGTAGGAACAGAAATTAACCAAAAAGGACGCAAGAACTGCACATGTTCGTCGTACAAACAGAAATAAAAGGTAAAATAAGTTATTTAGTTAAATTTGACTGACTTATTTGATAGTATTAAAAATATATTAAAATAGGCCGTCAATCACAATATAAGATAATTAAAAGATTAAAATGTCATTTTACGTTCCTTATCGAGTACTCGATTTACATGTGGAACATTTACGACATGTTTCGGCTATATATAGCCGTCATCAGGTGTTATATTATAAACTTTTTAACTGAATTACTGATTTTTAATGATTTTTAGTTTTCATTTTTTCTTATCATGTAAATCGAGTACTCGATAAGGAACGTAAAATGATATTTTAATCTTTTAATTATCTTATATTGTGATTGACGGCCTATTTTAATATATTTTTAATACTATTTAAATAAATCACAATATGACGCATCTACAATATCTTATAAATGACTTATTTAATGTTTTATTATATAGACCTTCACAGAATGCATGTTTTGTAGCAGGTTACGGTCAAATTGAAGTCACGTTATTTGAAAATGAGTCGATTCTTATAAATTTTCGAAACTCTGTTGATTTGTGCAATGACTGCCACCCACCCCCCTTCGTCTCATGACCTAATCTGAATGTGGTAACTTTAGGGCAATCGCTTACCTGTCGTCACTAAATAGAGTAGAATCTCGTGCATAGGCAGACTCACTACCACTCCGCAATAAAATTGTACATGTTAATAATTCTGAACTGATAATAAACACAAATTACGGAGCTCTTCGTTAAACAATTTTCTCGATCCTCGCGTCTCTTCATCCCTCTTAGGTACAGATATTCTTCAGTGCAGGAAGTTCTCAGAAACAATCTGTGTCTTTTATTGAACATGGAAGACAAAGCTTTATACTCACACAAAACAGCAGGTTACACATAGTTAATTTAAATGTTCATAATTCACAGTTTTCGATAGCAGACATTAGACAAAAGATTCTGAACTCTGTGTTTGCAAGAATTTCCGGAATTCATTACCTAACGTACCAATTTTAAGTAAAAATGTTAATACAACAAAGTATTTAGTATCTCAGCTAGACAAAAATTTATAAATTAATATTTAAAAATCGTTTATAGTTAATGTTATATTTACATAAAGCAAAAGGGAAAAACTAATTATAAATTTAGCTCATGGGCTAACATGCTTTGCGTAGTAAGTGGTTTTTAATGCAATAGAAACTTCATTGCTTACTATTTTAAACGTGTTACAGATCGTTATTATTACGAGTAACTGAATAAAATTTGCCTTAGCCTTGGGTGGAAATAAATTTAAATACAAATTTGTAAGTTAAGTTTGTCATCCATTACGTACAAAATTGGCATGGCCCCCACAGTTCCAAATTTTACCTTACAAAGTATTTAATATGTAAGTTTTAGGGATTTTTACGATTTGCATCCATACTATATTTCATATGTCTAGCTCAACTGTTTTATTAAAATCCCCATTAAATCGAGAGCCAAGCTTGTGTTTCATATGCCCATAATTTTGTTTCACCGTCTACAAAAAAGCTACCCTAAATGTTTTAGGCTATATTTTTTAAATATTTATTACCATTCATGATTTTAGGACCCTATATTAAATGACGCCTGTGTCGCCGCCACTGAACAATTTTATGTTATTACCGACTGTGTGAAATTAAAGAACAGGCAGCCTTGTTCCGGATGGCTTGCAGGAAAACGGAATTTATGTCAGTTTTGTCGAAATCACTCCAACGGTTCTCGAATTGAAACCTAAGGACGGACAGACAGACAGACAGACGCATCAACTCTACTTGCTTCCATTTTGTGGATACTGCACAGAAGAGGAATGGTGCAATGGGTGAAGGTGAAAATGTTACCGCGTGTGTATTTTTTGCTGTTGTAGGAATGAAGAACACTCGATAAATTTCGATATTCCACTTGAAAGTTTTCGGGCGATGCACATGAATTTATTAATATACAGTAAATTACGTCGTTCAAATAGCAGCATAAATAATTTTATAAAAATAAAACAAACGCCGAGTATGAAGCGTACAATTTAGCAACAGTGTTAGTATCAGCAACTCCTAATTCGTAGGCCGATTTGCTTAAGTTACGCGTCTGTACGAAAGACCGAGCCTGCCGGAAGGATCTGTGGTCGGATCAGCTCAGTTTCATCGCAAGATTTTGTTCTTTTCCCAGAGATTAAAATTCACTCTCTGTCCAAAACGAAAATTAATTCTTTTAATATTCGCACCAAAAATTATTCCAAGGTTGTGAGAGACTTGATATACTAGGGCTGATAAACGTAACATTTCATTATTCTTATGGACTAGCTTAAACAGTTTTCGAATTTATCTGTGATATTTGCAAATGTATATTCATGCGGAGTGTACAAAACGCATGTGTAACGAAATTAATAAATCACACATTTATTTGTACATCTATTTGCCTCCAATAGTCACGAAAGAATTAAATAAAGTTTTTGTTTTAAAGCTTAAATTTTTGATTTTTGCAGATCGTTGTTTCGCTGTTTGAAGAAGGTACTGGTACGGGCGTGGAAAAGGCAAGTACACTTCCATGAGATTTTCTGTGGCCGAAACACTACAGACCCTTAATGTGTCACATTTATAATCATTTAATATAAATCCAAGAGTTTATTGCCAAGCGATTCAAATGCAATTCTTCGCCCCTAAACCATCACTCGAAATCTTACAACAGACAAGAAAGTATGTCTATTGAAACAAAAGACGCTATTCAGTGAATTATGGAACGCGTCTCGTACGAATCGATACTCCACGGCCTTTCCCTTTTCTCTGTCGACTGCTTTGTGGTTCTTACTTTGCATGCACTAAAATTTTAACAAACACTAATTTACTAATATATCTCACGAATTGTGAGTCTCATTCATGATCTATGTTTATCTTAAAACCTGTTCCAGGGTGACAATGACTGTATCTTTGTCATTACAGTCTCGGGCGTATTCCGTGCCTCAAGAGTTAATCAGAATCAATTTAAGATAATCTGCGATTTAAGAACAAAAGATATACGAGGTATAAGGCGGACTCAATATTTTAAAACGAAAACATTACACACATTAACGAGTGCCTATAGTCATTCTTAATCAGCCTTTTGTGAAAAGATAATTTGCCATAAACAATGACGAAATATGTCAACTTATTTCAAAAATTACTTAAATGTTACTGAATGTCGGTAGAAAAAAAAGTAACCACAAATAAAAACAATGTTTCTCACTTTTCAGTAAAGTGTTATAACGAAGTGCGTATAATTCATTTTTCTGGAATTAACATCAGGTAATTTCCTTCTACAGCGTTGAAACACACACACAGAGCGATTGTTGGCATGGTTACACGCAACTGTCATACTCCGGAGCTCGGCAAGAACCACATGACCAACCTCAAAGAGCTGAAAGATTTTTCCAATTAGGGTGAACTATCGCTCTATAAAACAGATTAAATAACTTGATTATATTATACGAGTCTGTGAGCCACGCACACAATGGCTGCCGGCGATTTAGAGACGTCGGTCTCCTGTGCAAGGCGTCTTCAGTGACCTTGCGTCCGCCACTGCCGAGTCCCTTCCAGACAGGCCACTCACAGGAGGGCGTGAACTGATCATTTGGCGTCTGTTCCAGTTTGTAAGCCAAGGGACTTACGATACGTTATTGTAATGGACAGCGGCTCTTTTAACCGAAATTTGTAATTAAAATATACCAGAAATTCATTACGCCTTTTTACTTTCTCAGGCTGTAGGAGACTGAATGTCGCGAGATCTTGCCACTCCACGACTTAAAGACATTATAAATTTCAGCACCACAGTTATTGCTGCTCGAAATTGACATTTTCACGCTCAGAAAATGGGTCTTGTTCTGTAATGACGAACCGGCGAGTCTGAAGTAGGCGAATGACGAATTAATCCGCCAGTAGGACGACAGCTTCGAATTTCCACCTCCTTGTCGTGTGCAGGCAGAAGAAGAGCTCGGCGGCTACATTTCGGGGCGTTCAGTCTTTATTAGGTGCATCTGTCAATGTAAGTTCTTCCACTGTAAGAACTTCAACACAAATACCGCCATACGTTTAGAATCGATGCGCACTTCAATTGCAACGAATTTTATTCGCGTATTTTAAAATTTTCCGACGTTTCGGATATTTTCAATTGAAAGTTGTCATACTGACGGGATTATACAAATTCCTGAGACACGCTTGTGTCAAATGTACTGCATATCAGATAACGGAGAAGGCCGCAAATTAGTGACCGGCTGAGGGCCTCTGTGAACACGAAGAACTGGTTCCGTAAAAGACAAGAATGACTCAACTAGCTGAGCGACTATTAGCTTCTCAAGATCAAGTTTCTTGTGTAGAGTTAGAACACCTCTAAGGAGTGAAGGCCAGCGTAAAATTATAACAAATAAACTATTTCTTCCTCCTATGGCGCGACGGACCGAACTCGAGTCTTGGTCTCCAAATAAACCAAAGTGAGGTCATAATATCAGGACCATACGTTAATACCATTTACCAGGAAGATCTGGCCTCTGTTCTTCACAAAGTAACATTTACATTTGTTGTGTTATTTCTCAATTGGCACCTCGTAAATGTTACAAGCAATTCCGGGTGTTTAAATGAACACCGCGTCCTAATGCAGACAACGGGAGTTTCTTCTCAAAGGAACACAGGATTTTAGTCGCCTTATCTTCAATTTCAGCTGCACTCAGAAGGGACACTGTAATGCCCGAATGAAGTCGATAATCTGCCTCGGAGAGACATTTTATTTGGACAGCGTGTACCGTCTTGCCGGGATCTGAGACTCGAATCGGAATTACAATAACTTGTTTGTGCAAATCTACGGTTTTCTTCGAGATCAAATGGTTCTGACCAAACAAATCCACGTTGATAAAAAAGAGCCATTACACTACATGTTTCTCTTTTGCTCTGCTCCATTTCTAAAGAAAGTAAAAGTACGATGGCCAAAACGAACCTAAAACTTGACTTCTCGAAGATAATGCGTGTGGAAGTGAGTGGTTGGGGGGGGGGGGGGGAGATGATGAAGCGGGAACCGGAAGTTTCTTGGCCGGAACTTCCAGACGTTGTGAAGCTGCTGTTGGCAGGGTCCCGGACCAGATGAAGATCGATTTTTCGATGAAGTCCGCTCTGGAGTCGGAAAAGCGACCGACCAAGGTTTAACAGACTGGTCCATGGGGAGATGAACTGCATTGCTTGCTGAAGCGATCTAGATGCCGAGATTCGTGGCGCAACAAATGCATTCCTTTGATTCCTGCTTCGTACCGTTCCTGAAATCCCATCGAACTAAGCAGGCGTGATAATTTTTAACGAAATTCTCGCCTGAGACATTACCAGTTTACAGACAATTATATAACATTTCCTCAGTTGTGTACAGTGACTTAAGTTTCACGTTAGCTTGTAAACTTTCATGTCGAGTGGTCACTCGGTTAACAAATGCTTTCGATTAATGATATATCGATTTACGATCCTCCTCCCATAGGGTCCCATTGTTTTAATTAGCGAAACGTCTTCGATTACGAAGTTTATTATACAACAGGTCCCCATTTTCGGCCAATCGGAGCTCTCCTAGATGGACTCAGCAGGCTTTATGAACGTTCGGAGCTGAGCTGCCCTACCTTCCAGTGTTTGTGGGTTGCTTGTGGGTAACAGTTCTCTTGCCCTTAACATATTTTTCCCGTTTTCAAATAATGATATAATTTCAATTAACGATGGTGTTCGTGCAACCAATTATTATCGTATCACATGGATCAGAGAGAGAGAGGAGAGTGGCTGAGAGAGTTTCCTTTGTTATTGTTATTGATGTGTACTTTCGCATTCAGATACTTCTCAGCTTGGAAAAGATGGTCTGTAATCAGAAAAGGCGTGTTCTGTTGCTTTAATGTTAAATTATTCTCTTTTGAAACAAATTGTTTATTTCGTAAAAAAATATGAAAAATTCAGGAGTTTCCCATTTTGATGTCCAGAACCGCCCCCCCCCCCCCACTGGAACCCCCTGGTGTCCTACGGATTGACGCTGTATTTATTAAAGACTGTTTTTTGCCATAGATAAAGCTAACCATTCCCCATACGCAAGCTCTCGTTTTGAAGACGTGTGGACCGTTGGAGTACAACTACGTTTATCCGTTCCATCGGAACTAAATGCTTGTGCTCTGTCGGCATTTAAACCCTTTATCCACTGAACGAGACTGAGCGGGACGAAAAATAAACAAGTGACTGGAGAAAATAGTCGTTAATCACAGATTAAAATGATTCTGCCACGATCATTTTATACTCAAAATGTGCACTGAGACTCCAAATGAATCTATACTTGTCTGTAGCTTGTTTCATGCAGATGAATAAGATAATTTAACGGAGACTTTGTTGCACAAAGTCGCGCGTGATAGCAGCGAAGAACATTGGAACCAACAACGGGAAAGCTGCTTGCCAACAGCGCCACAGTCGGGGGGTCAGGCCTGCGGAGCACTCGGGAAACAACGAACCGAGCAAAGAACGGACATGACGTAACAAGATTTGAGTAAAACTAAGGGAAAGCCAGGCCCGGGGGCTGGGCCTATGTCTCAAAGATGTGAACTCTTCGGCCCCAACCTTCCTGGTTCCAAGCACTATTAGAATTATTCTGTAATGCAGATTAAATCGTTGTAATGTGGGTATTAATCATCTATCATCGTTCCATTGATAATTAGGTATAATAATCTGACGCATAACAAACTGTTTGCACCACCTGCAGTTTGCCCACAGCGAGTGTGTGTGGATTCAGCATTGTTCTCAGATTAAGTAGTCTGCTTCTATTCATGCAGATAACGCTGTGTTTTGTTTGAAGCAGCATCTGATTTACAAATATTTAGGTTTAGATGTTATTTTGGTATTGTCTTACAACGAATGATTTCCGTTTTTTAAAAATTATATCCGAAGTGACAATTCTTTTCTGAGACATAGGTTGCCGTTCCTTCTGCCACAGATGGTCCCATTACCAGCATTGATTTCGCCCGTAGCAGTGGGATACGTGCTGACACGTTTTGAATAGGGAGTGACCCATAGAGGGAACTCAAACTTCGGACTATTTTCCTGGATCAGCGGTGGGATATACTCACAAAAGCACACATACATATATACAGGTGCATATTTAAGCCTGTTTAAGTTACAAACACACATATACTGACACAACATACACGCATGCAGAGGCCCACTCTCTGTCTCTAAGTACAAATGACACTGCCCCCCAAACTTATCTATGTGATTGTCCTACTTCCACGAATGCTAAAAGGTTTCACGTCAGCGACAGGTTACTTAAGTCCAAAAACGTATTAGATAAACGAAAATGAAAGAAGTTGCATTTCATACAATATTACAGAATTTGTAAGAATGACCCGAGAATTATAACAAAGAAACTCGACTCAAATATCGCTTCTTACTTGAAACGGTTCCGACACAATCCCCCTTCTGTTAGACTACCCTGGAAATATCAGATTTCAAAGCCTATTTTAAGGGCAATTTAACTCTGCTCCAGCATGCCTTTTCAAGTTCAATGAAACATAAACAGTGCATTTCTGAGAACTAAGCTAGATTTTGCCTGGACAGTCAACTCTGATTCCAGTTAAGACTTTGTCATGAATCCGTCACAAAATAATCCAAGATTTCTGTCTTCTGGGTCGTTGCGCCGTGTAGTGATGTTTACCAACGTTTCAGAGGTCATACTGCCTCCGTCATCAGGGCGATGAATGAGCCATCTACCAGACTACACAGCGCAACAACCCAGAAGACAGAAATCGTCATACTCTGATGACGGAGGCAGTATGACCTCTGAAACGTTGGTAAACATCTACCAGACTACACAGCACAATAACCCAGAAAACAGAAATCTTCATACTCTGATGACGGAGGCAGTATGACCTCTGAAACGTTGGTAAACATCGACCAGACTACACGGCGCAACAACCCAGAAGACAGAAATCTTCATACTCTGATGACGGAGGCAGTATGACCTCTGAAACGTTGGTAAACATCGACCAGACTACACGGCGCAACAACCCAAAAGACAGAAATCTTCATACTCTGATGACGGAGGCAGTATGACCTCTGAAACGTTGGTAAACATCGACCAGACTACACGGCGCAACAACCCAGAAGACAGAAATCTTCATACTCTGATGACGGAGGCAGTATGACCTCTGAAACGTTGGTTAACATCGACCAGACTACACAGCGCAACAACCCAGAAGACAGAAATCTTCATACTCACGGCTGTGAAAACCTCAAATCTTACAAATGCTTTCTTGTCTGTGCGTCCGTTCATTTTCAAATTAGATTACCTTTATTAAACTCTGAAGGTATTTCCACTCTTATGGTTTTGCTGCCACAAATTGTGGAGGAAATTATGGCGCGTACTAAGGAACTGGTTAGATTCTGTAGATGCCTTTTGTTAAAAAAGCAAAAAAATTGGACTGTTACAGAGGTTCAGTCAATGTCAATTTCTGTCATGAGTTGCCTTCTCGTACGTAGAGCACACAAGAACATGAATCGTTTTAAGCAGAATGTTAATGCATTTAATAGAATTTTTTACTGTAATCTTCTGCGAAATTTATATAATATAAAACTCTTTATTATTTTTAGCATATAATAATATAACGTAATTCGTTTTATATATGAGAATGACATGTAAGCCTCCCGGATTAAGATCTGGGAGTATTTACACTGAAAACGTATTTTGTACATATTCAAACAACTCTTTCCATAATCACTGTAGCATTTTCGGGTGCCTGGATCCAGTAACGCCTCGCTCTACGAATGATTCAAATGACGAGATTTCGCATTAATGCACTTGATGAAAAATAGTCCAGGACGTATAACGAAGTTGTTTACTGTAATGGTAGAATTTGTAAGGATTTTTAAGCAATGAAACAAGCAGCGGAAATACCATTAAATCAGAAAGGTAAAAATAACAACGTTATGGACAGAGATTCGTTAAAGGCAGAATTAAAAAAGGCATTCGGAACAATAAATTGTTCAAATGAAAAGACACTCTAGAACCAAATTTAGGAGTGAAGATTTCAGTCTCGTGTAGTCTCTAGAAGTTCAGCGATGTTTCGGAGGTGCTTACCGGTTCCATCATCAGGTCATGACTACACGACGCAACGTCCCAGAAGACACTCATTTCGATACTAACGCCGCTGTGAGAACTTGTTATTTTAGAAATTCAAAAAGTGATATAGCAAGATCCATGCACGAGACATAAAATTAACGAGAAGAAATTAATTTAAAATATTTTAAGTAGTAGCCCGAAAGCCACAACTCTTCAAGTGCACAGAATTCAGGGCAGTGGTTAATTTTCTAACTGTACGAACATAGGACGTAAGATCTTGACAGAAATCCTGTGTCGTACGCGTAACGCAGTGTAGCATAATTTACACATTACAGCACTCGGTAAGCTCGGCCTGTCTGAGGTGTGAGGTTCTTACGGTGGTGATGATTATGTATATTTTGGTCTTACGCATTTTAATGCAATGCAGTTTTATAGGTTTATTACAACCACACAGGTTACAGAGAATATTTACCGTCAAATTTTTCAAACCGATATTTTAAAATTTAAAATAGAAACATTATAGTAACAAAAACGACAAACATCTATAATCAGAACTACAAGCATATAGAAAAGTTCTTCAGACCAATAGAGAGCATATTCATGAGCTGGCCGTCCTCTTATAGCAAATCGAGCACGAAAATATGGAAAAGGACTTTAGTGATAGGTAAGAATGGTTTGAATGACAAATTTGCGTTGACTCAGTGCCTTCTTGCTGAACACCGAAGTGCTAACGGGAGAAGGATTTATAAGACAGATTCACAGAATAGCAGACTGTCATCCAGTGGGGTATGATGGGGAATATGACAACGCAACCCACACTACACATCCTTCAATTAGCAAATTGAAATTCGTCGTGTACTAACATGCCTGGTAAGAAGATTTAGTATTGCCAACAGGATACAGTTTGTTAATCAGACAGAGCGAGAAAAACACGTGGATCCAAATACAGCCAATGCTATAATGTCCTTAAGCTCCCACCGTTTCTCTTCGGAACACAAGCACGTCAGTTCCGGGTAACTCGGTTTGACACGCATTGTTCCTGAAACAACAAACGGATCAAACAGGACGAGACAAAGGCAATGCTAGGAATAAACGCGACGGAATCATCAGTCACCAGAGGATAAATGGGCGCGAAAGAATGAAAAACAGAAACGAAGCGCAATTTCGGAACGAGTTGGGTAAAATTCGCTGCTCTGCTTTGATAAGTTGCTCTTATTCACTGTGTGCAAATATCACATGACAACACGCGAGACGAACAGTTGACGTAAATCTGTGCTTTAGGCCTACATCATTTGTATTGCGTGATCAGATGGGAAGTGTAGTGGGGACGCCGTCGAGTATTTGCGACGGCGGGATGAATAATGAGACCTGAGACGGGAATAAGATACACTTCGTTGTGGGACAATATCAAGTTAAGAGTGGCGTGCTGTAATAGGGAGGAGGCTGTTCCTGGCAAGATTGATGTCTGCTCTGGTTTATGCTCAGATCCCAGCGCGCTCCGGGTGTTTCGGTGGCTCTCAGAGTTGAGTACTGCTATTACTCCAACAGCCATGAGCCTGCAAATAACAGGCACTGAATTGCCAACTGTTAATTTGTATGCTGAGATGGGATTCATTTGTTTACTACGACGCAATGCGCCTTCCGTAATCTATTCCCTTCCCCGTGACGAATGAAGTTGTTGGACATAAGAAACACGTCTAAAATTTTAGTTGTAAAAACTGAGGGGGAAGACATTTTTTGTTGGTATGGAAATGAGGCATTAAATTGAATCGGGATTTCAAAGAAGCAGGATGTGGGAATGCGGACTGCAATCGGCTGTCTGCTCGCCCTGAATAGAGAGTTCTGTGGCTTCCTCCTGTGAGAACCGTAATTAAAATCTCATGTGGGATCTGAGGTTATCAGGACTGTGAAGACATCGGTAGCGTTAATCTGGACGATGTGGTCACGTGGTCTTCTAGGTGGCTACCGAACTCTGACTGAACCTGTGAGAAACTTGCGTGGATATAAACAAAAACGCATTTGGCATCCATAGCAATCACTGACATGTAAAGGATTACGCTTAGAATAGTCATTAATAGCGTTTATGTCAAAGCGAAAACTTGCCAACATTTTTAAGTATACTCGCGGCCATCTTGTTAGGCGTTCTTTGCACGATCTGCTTAAAATGAACATATGTACGTCTGAACCTGTCTTAGCAACCGCATGTGTCAACTCCAAAACACCTAGACCTATTTTGGTTAAATTTGGTATGGACGTTAAGCCATTTCAGGACACTCAAACCTCGTACTTTAGTTTAATCAGCGACAAAAACAAGGATTACCTATGACATCAGAGAAAACTTATCGATACTTTATTGACTATAGAGTGCTAAAATGGTGCATGATACTTTACCGTTGAAAAACAGAGCCTTCCGTGAAGGTCCTTTTTGTATAAGTAAAACATCATGGCGTACGTGCGAAAGTTGTAATTGATTTTCACCTTAACTGAGATAACTAATGAAATATTGGGGCTAGGATTAAGAACTCTGCACGGAGGCAGATCCTAACCTAACCTGTAAATTGCGCATCAACTGCAAAACTTTGAGTGTGTACTGACGAAGTGTAAAGCAGAGAGAATAGATTCTTCGAAAAAGTATAACAACAAATTAGAGGAGATGTAGGCAAATAATTCACACAATTCAAGAAAAATGTTGAGACTTATATCATATAAATACGGCGAGTTAATTTCGCAGATTATTTTGTGTGATTTGTGATAATGAACATTTCTGAAGATAAGGCTTATATTAGCGTCCTTAATGGTGCAGTCGTTATTAAACCGCACTTACCACGGTTCAATACATCGTGTTCGAATGAGTTTTATTTTTTGTGCTGCGAGTGAAATCGCTAATCCAGAAGTTTAGCGTAACAACGATTCCGATGGAGAATTGGGGGCAACAGAAAATGCACGATATTCGTTAGCAGTAACCGTTATTACCTGTCACGCTCAAATTGTTCTTTATTTTTGCACTCTAGCGATGTTATTTGGAAACCGAGAGACCGGAAAACGTTTCCGTGTATTATATCGAAGTAGGACTCATCCTATTGAGAATAAAATACACTCATAAAGCAGCGGGAACTTGCATTGCCAAAGGAAAAAATTCAGTTCAGAAAATATGGCAAGTTTTCTATTTGAACGAAAAACAAATATCAACTGCTGATACTTTAGTAAAGTTTACATTTAATGCATATGGAATATACGTACTTAACTAGGTCAGAGAAACCTAATGTCCCACGTGCCACATCGCACGACCTTTTTCATTGCTTAGGTCGTACCAAAGAATCAGCAGACGACAGTAACGAGTCAGAATGACTTTCAAGACGAAATTAAGAGCAGATTAAATTCGGGAAATGCTTCTCAGTGCAAAATCTTTTGTCCTCCCGTCTGATTTCTAAGAACCTGAAAATTAAAGTCTACAAAACAATAATCTTGCCTGTTGATTTGTATGGGTGCGAAACTTGGTCTCTCACTTTGAGGGAGGAACATAGATTGAGGGTCTTTGAGAACAGTATTTTGAGGGAGATATTAAGACCTGAAAGGGAGGAGGACGGATCATGGAGAAAATTGCATAATAACGAGCTTCACCGCCTGTGCTCCTCTCCTGATATTGTCAGGGCGATTAAATCGAGGAGGATGGGAGGCCTGAGGGGAGGAGACCGCTGGGAAGACCTAGGATAACATTAAGATGGAGTTTAGGGAGACAGGAATCGATGGAGCGAACTGGACGCAGCTGGCTCAGGATAGAGTCCGGTGGCGGGCTTTTGTCAGAACGGAGATGAACCTTCGGGTTCCATAAACAACGTGACATATTCATTGACAAATCGAGTATATACTGATCGACTTTTCGAAGAATTTCCTGCACCATAGAGTGAGTGGGTGTTGTCGGACAAATCATCCGAACATCCAGGCACAAACCGCACTTGGTTTTCTTATTGTCTTTTCAACGAATGGTTTGTTGTGGTACTTTCGTTCCTTTGTAATCATTTCTGCACGGCTTACGCGAGATTTGAGGTTTTCAAGACGGCGCGGATGATTTAAAAGATCTGGGTTTTCCTCAAATGCAGATGCCAACGGCGGTAAGGATGATAATTTTTTTTTTGTTTTGGCGCCGTGTAGACTCGTGGAGAGACGCCAATGGCGGCGGGGGTGGTGATGACTTTCTGGATTTCGGCTGATGCCTTACAGACGGAGACAATACAATTTTCCGAAACTTTGGATCGACCGACGAGCCGACATGCCACCAAATCCCAGGAGAACAACCGAAATTGTATTGAATATTTTGACCATTTTGTTCGTGTCACAAGATCATTCGCGTTAGATCTCGGACGGGCATACCAGAAACCTAAACCTGGTTATCCGAGCCAGAGAAAATTACGTCGCCTCGCTCTACACAGAATCTTCAGGCATTTTATGAAATATTCAGGGACCAGCGAACACTATCTTTCGTTGGCATTTTCGCAAGATGAGCGCGGTGGCACGTGATGAAATATCGTACACTCATCAGTAATGCACATGCTTCATTACAAACTGAACAAAATATGCAACAAATAGCTCTCGAGTTAAAGGCTTAGATCTTTCGAAGACTTCCAGAAAGCAGCAGGAGAGAACAATCCGGATGTTGGAGCGCTGTTGTCTAGAACAGGAAATACGTGACACGCAGTTATAGCTGATTCCATCCACAATTCCTGCTCCTTCCACTCACGGTCCATAGAAAAGAGTTAATTGATTTTGTAATTAAGAAATATTGCTCGAGCCGATTTTGAAAGAGGCAGATCCTCGTTTCTGTCGAAATTATAACTACGTATCCACACAAACAAGCATTTGGAACTTTTTTAAAAATGTAGAACAGGAGACGAGAGACGAAGAGACGCGGAAGAGGTTGTAGGTCACCAAGAGGCCTGAGAACGTAGTTAGAAGAGTCAAGCCTGAAAAGGGAAATTCTCTGATAATGAACAAGAAGGGAAATGGATACAGTGCGTTTTATGTGAGTATTAGTGCCATGAAGGATATAAGAGACTGAGAATGCTGAATTAAGCTACTGAAGCCAAAGTTCATCTTAAAATTTAGAAATTCAACCCGTGTCTCAAAGAAAGCTCAACCCATAATTGCTATAAAATCAATCAATTTACGCTGTTTACTCCGACAGTAATACGAAATTCATAAATGCTCTCTCTGGGCGAAATGCAAAGCTGTTGATTGATAAACCAGGCGGAACAAAATGTTATCATTAGGCTAAAAAGGGTATTTGATTATTTTTTGTACAGAGAGCTAGTTACCAGGCGAACTGTCGTTGTCCACTTGAAGCTAAAATAAATTACCCGTTTAAAATTTACCAAGATTACTATCGTGTATTTAATCTATTTGTTTACAATTTCCTGGCTGTTTTGGCGGTCATGAACATGCTGTAGAATATTGTTGGTCCATTGTACGGTCACCAATTCAGTTTGGGCTTTGTAACTTCGTTAACTCATTCCCATCTTGCACGTTTGTTTCTTTGTGATCACAACTTTCTCGCTTCGCTTCGCTTCGTAATCCCACCCCCACTTTCTTTTATACGCCTACTTTTTCATGCCCTTGTATTAATACATTCGAGCTTCTTCGGGTCACAAAATATTTTTTGCTAGAATAAGTTTGAACGAAGCATTCAGGCGCATCCGTACCAAAACGTTTAAAATACGAAATCGTATCAGAAAATTCCCTCTCTCGAATACACGTAGAAAATCTACGTACAGTTACTTTATTCTTAAGACTTGAGTCGCTTTTCTCACAATCTGATAACGCTGTTGCTGAGTAGCCTGCTCATGTATTTTAAACCGGCAAATATTGACGAAACGATGAGCGCTGAAAGCGACCATAGCGGATGAAAGATTAACTAACACATGTGCTTCATATTCGGGAGGTACCGGGTTCAAGTCTCTACCCGCAGACCGCCTATCATGACCAAGATGTTTCGCGGTTTTCTTCAGTCCCTCGAGGCATACTTCAGGACAGCGCCTCAAATTCGCGCAACGTCGTCTTCCTAGTTCATCATTCGCCTTATCTTTCGACGACGCTGTTCGGCCTCAGACTCCGAGAGCGTCCACGAACAAACCAGAAACAAAGGAACACACCGCAAGTCTCATTTAAAGCCCCTATTCTCTTGTGGTATAAGTGAAATCGGGTAAGTCGATCATAAGGGCTTTCACAAATGGCGACCAGCAGTCTTGGGATCCTTAGCCCGTACAAGAGAATCAATCTTATGACGCCGAGGTGGTTGCTGACGAGGCCGTCACTCAGTGCTCGCTGTGCGTCGTTCAACTCTCACCCACCCTCCCACCGTTCCCTTCCCAAAACTGCCCGGTGTCGTCGTAGGGTGGGGAACCCAATCAACGTCTTTTATGGACGTCGTCCATCATGATACGTGACTGTTTCGTCTGTCGATCCATGTAACGCGACGGCGGATGGAGTAATCTGCTGTCCAATGTCAAGTTTTGCCACAGTAACAACATACGCGTACACGTAGTCTGCCGGCCGTGTAAATGTAGTTTGTCTGTTACCGACATAGGCCCATTTGTAACTAACAAACAAGTTTAATCTGAAGCTTTCACGGCGACCAAGTACAATGAATTGTTCTCCGACTACCAGAAGTGTCAGGTGGTTTAATAGAGATAAGTTGTTTTCTGCATTAAACCACCTCACACGTGAAGGTAATATCACAGCTATTTCACTGTCTAACCAATAAACGGGCATTACTCTAGATATTCTGAAGATGGCCGTCTTCAGGGTTGTTGGCGCAGTGGAGTCTGGTAGAAGTTTACAGACGTTTCAGAGGTCCATGCTGTCTCCATCATCAGGGAGATGGCTACACGGCGCACAACCTAGAAAACAGCCATCTTCAAACTCACTGCAGAGAAAACTACATGTCTAGATATTGTATATATAATTGATTATACACATGGCAATAATTAAGCAATTTCTGGCCCGACAAGTAATGATGCTAACCAAATTAATAAAGCAGTTCTTAACAATCCTGAGAATGAAGGTAAATTCTGCGTGTTTCTATACTCTACAGACTGCAAAGTTTTGTGAAGGGGGGACATTTCCATTGAAGTTTAAATTAACTGCATATATAGTCCAGTTAATTTCCTAGTAACCAGCAGCTGACAAAGGCAAGCAGACCGCAATCGAACTCAGTATTTCGCTGCTGAAGGATCTTTACATTAACAGAGGCGTGTTATGATCTTGGTGCAGACATGAATTCAAGCAGTCATAAATACTACTAATATAACACAAAAGTGTACAGGATCAGTACGAGATAGGTTTACTGACATGAAAGTTTGCACGGCATCGCAGGCTAGCATTCGTTCCTTATTCTCGGGAGTTCCCGTGACCTGTACACATTGGAACTGCAGACGAAATACGAGTGGCCTCGTGTTCATAAGGAACTGGAATCTTTAAACGTGGTCAATATTTGCCCCCACGTATGTCAGTTTCATTGCTCTCGCCTTTGTACACCAAGATTGTTTTTTTCTACTGGTGTTCCGTGTTTGTAATCAATAGCTCGCTCTTTTACGAAGGATGAACTGTTGAAATTTGTTGAATTCTCTTCTAATCGAGCCAGAGTTTATCTGTAATGTCCTCTGAATATTGTAAGAATCTTTACATTCAAGGCATTTGTGTTTCATTTTTGATTTGACTACAATTCAGTTTATATCCCGAAAATACTGGAATGAGAATCCAATAGTTTGCCAGCTGGTCCTTTATGAAACACAATCCTGGATCCTATCCTCAGTCACTTGAATCCAGTTTACAGTCAAAGCAAATTTTAAATCTTTTCCTCTGAGCTACGCCTTTGTTCCCTTCCGGTACTCCGAATAAAATTTCGTACGCATTTCTCACCACAACCATGTTCACTGTTGCTCAAATGTGATTCGAAGATATTGTTGCCCTAACAATGTAGCCGGGATGGCGGAAAAACGTGTGGCAAAGCCCTGAAGTAAAAATTGCAGGGAGCGAGGCTTCAACAAAGCCAGGAACCTGCAGAGGGCGTGGACGGTAAATCCCCAATGTCTAAACAAGATATCCTGGGCGGGACTAGCTTAGGGGGCAACTGTACGGCTGTGTCCTCAGGATTACAGACCGCGGAAATGGTTTGGCCCCGTTTGCAGCGAAGCATCTCGGGGGCGGGCAATGTTCTCCTGAGGCCTGAATGACCTACTCTGTACCACGTCATTATTAAAGGGAGGGGTGTCCAAACCGGCGAAGATCCTTGATATTTTGCAACTTGAAATCTCAGAAAAGATACTAAACCATAACGTCAGTCACTTTAGAACAGTATGCTTATCTAAGATCCTCTTTAATATTATCCTTCCGTGTAGGTTTATTCTTTGAACTCCAAATGGGTTTTTGAATCATACTTTTGAATACATTTCTTGTATTTCTCTTAGATTCCAGATGGTCTGAAGTACTAGGCGTCGAGTACAAATCATGAAAGAGCTCTCTTTAAAAGTGATTCATTACCAAACTTTCTTGCAATTTGTGTGAGTTCTGACTGAAGAGCATGTCCACTTACCCGATCCTTTGCAAAGTTTTGGTGAGGTATTTACTTCAGTTCTTAAGGCGGTACGAACATGACACAGACATTTTACGAGCTTTCAAGTGCACATGAACTTAAAAAGTATAATTCCGTTGACATCATATCAGGAACGGACAGACCCGTAGACTTCAGATTCCGTAACGGGTTAGAAAATTGTGGAACTATGCATCCCTTAACCAAATATTTTCCAGACAAGGGCATAGAGATATGGAATAATTTAATTCTCTTCCTTCCTAACCGAGTTTTCGCGGCTTTGGTTTATGGTGTATAGGTGTGTCTCTTTACCTGTTTGATTCATGAGACACCTGCCAGAACTCTTTATATGGCGATTGATCAATCACAAAGTCTTTATTAACACGCGTCAAGACAGAGAACAAGCCGTGAGGGATTCGAGCAAGCGATCTCAGAAATCGATTGGTTAAGCCAAACGCATTCATTGAATTTGACTTTAATCTCACCGTTCCTTAGGTAACTAATTTAATTACATTTCAGTTCCACATCCCGTGGTTTACGTGTTTGATAACTTTCGTCTTCATTCCGACGCTAGGGGCGCTGGCTGTGCTGAGTCGCTTGCTTCATTATCCGTAGTCATCAAAAGACAGAACGCTGGAAAGAGGTTTTGTCGGAACAGTAACTCCGAATTTTTTTTTTTTGTTCCTTGCGGACAAATTCAATTATTAACTTGCAAACATAAACCGCACCGACTGAATTAACTCGGAATACGTCTAGCAATGCTTTTCGTACGATTCACTCTTGCAAAACTGTTACCGCAGTGTGGCACATAATTTGCAGCACATCGCACCATTTCCTCCGCGCTGCTGGAAAAATAGTCAGTCCAGGGGCGATGAAATATCATCACTGGGATTCAAGAATAAGGAAAGAATGAACCACGGTGTGTACCCATTCCGTCCGTGTCAACTTCTCGACAGTGAAACGTAAAAGTGATAGATACTCGAAGCTTCTCGTGGCGAGAAAATGAAGTCAGGAAAGTTAAGCAATCTCCACAGCAAGACGGAAAGCGATGTGAGCCTACCGACCCAGACACTTTGCTGTTACGCACGAGGAACGTAAAACTGGAATGAGAGCCAGTGGACTGTCACTTACGCGCTGCTCGCCTTCAGATCTCCAAGGAAATAAAGTATTTACCCTTTGAATTAAGAACCTCATTTGTCTTGAATTTCCATAAAATGTTTCCATGTCCTAATTGAAAATATAAAAATAAATAATTGACGTTACGAGAACACAATAAAAAACTACAAAGCAAAGTTATAATATAACTGACCACTTGGAGTCATTCTGAAATGTTTACCTTTTCTGGATTTCAATATGTATTGTATTTTAATTAGTGTCCGGTCAGGAAAACTAGCAATGGCTGGGGGTTCGTCGTGCTGACCACACGTCACCCTGTATCTGGTTGGATGATCGTTCACCTCTGCTTAGGCATGTGAACGCGAGGCTTTGGCTCTCAGAGGGCTGTTACGCCACGGATTTAATTTTAATTTTAATTAGTGTAAGTAGTTAATGAAGAAAACTAAACTCAATGCGACTATTGTTTTATAATAATTCCGTCACGATTGAGACATAGTTTTTATTGAAGTTTTTGTTAATGTACTATCCCGTAATTTCTTCAGCGTTTGACAAACGCAGAACATCTGATTAGTAGCTGACTGAAGATGTAGAATGCTGGATAAAATTTTGTACGTATCTGATAACAATAACATTCCTCCATAATTACTACACTGATATTTATAACCCTTCTTGCAAACAGAGTCTCAGAACATAATGTATACTTGTGCCCTTCTTGGATTAATTCTACCGGAATTTGATCAGTACATGGCGATCTGTAGCTTTTAAAATTTTAAATACCATCTTTATCCCCAAAATAAGTTGTCCAGGTATTTAGGCCTACTAACAGTGGATTCTTTTTACTAACGTGACAATTCTTCCTTATTCCGTACACAATTAACATGTTTGTGACTATCACAACGTAATATAGTGGCGCCTTGGATAATGAGTGTCAGAATCTGGAAGCTGCCTGTCTATTTATATCTTTTGAAATGTCCAATAGCAACCTGAACTTCAAAATAGTTAGGCTTAGCGGCATGTATTTCAGTCTTTAACCACATTTACATTCGATAGCTATCAAAAGAAATTCTTCCAAAATTCAGAAAAATGTGAGAACCTCATATTTTTCAACATTAATCAGAGGTTACTGACACTTAATGAATTAATTTAATCCTCTGCACGGGTCTTTATTAAGTTTGTTTTTACTGCATGTTTCAAGCTCATTAATTTTGTCTTGCACGCAGCTCCATAATATCTTCAGTCATGCAGTTTGGGTACTGAAATTAGTACAAATTTAACTGCTTCCTCAGGTATAATAATTATTTTCATCACGAGACACAACTTGTGTACTCCGTCTGAGGTGAAGCGTTGAACGGGGAGCAACAGACACTCCCCGACAGCGGCCCGATGTCTCCCCGACAAACTCCAAGGATGGGACTTACTCATAAGACTAATGAAAACACTTGTCTGTCGCAATTCAACGTAAGGCCAAGTTGATGCAATGAAATGAGGACGCGATACGCACACGGAAGGTGAGAAATACGAACACAAACATTGCTGCGGTTACAATGAGCAAGACAACGACCAGGAAACTGAACGAAAGTACAAATAAATGTGAATAAAAGATTAAAACAAACCATAAGGTGGGGGGGGGGGAGCAGTTTCAAACTGCACTGCCACCTCAGCAGTTTTCCTTGAACACGTGAATCAGTGTAGAAAAAAGGAACAATGTTTAAAACTTTTTAATATAGTTGACACTGGCATGAGGTCTGGTTGGAGCAATTAGCAACCGTCAGAATGCAAGGGAGTGAAAAATATGTACTCAGGCACTGCCTACGCCTTTAAAATATTATTAAATATTATTTGGATATGCCTCGTGCTTCTAGAGCCCCCGCTCTGCTCAATTTGCATTCTTAGACAACGTCACTCATGTCGAATCTTAATGGTTCGGTATAAACTGTACGTACAACTTTAAGATGCCTGGAAAATGTTCGATATATTAGCGTAGTTCTGTTCTTCAGTCGGAAGCCATGAATAATGTACGTCGTACGTGAGCAGGGCTATCTTCAAGCCGAAATGAATTATTCAATTGCACTCCCCTAGTCCGCGCGAGGCAACGTTCTCCTTCATACACATTGTCCCACATTTCTGCTTTTGTACCATTCATATGTTGGAAACAGTTTCCATTTTGTTACTGTGTTATTGCATTCGTTTCATTTCCATTCTTTGTACTTTATAGCATATTCGTATATTTTCGCTATAAAGCTACATGCAGTGGTGGACTGGCTCCTGCGAAACGGCAACCCAGCTTGCTCCAACTGATTCTTTCGAACACGAAGCTTTTGGCCGCCTTTAAAGATGAAATATCGATCGATTTCCATCCCACTTCGAGACTTGGATGTGTGTCCATGCGTGTTTCTAAGGCAGACGATTTTAGGTTGGATTATCCGTCGTTCGCGTAGTCATACCGTTTATCTGAAAACATTAAAGGGACTTACCCGTGAATCCGTGCTATAAAAGTTGTGGAAAGGCATTTATGCCAACTGTCGATCACAGAGGTCGTGAGGTCTCGACCCCCAGAATCCCATTCGCGCCTTATTTCTGCTCTGTTCTCGCCTAGAAGCTTTGCGACGGATTGACCCCCGTACATGGAGACCCAACGATGGAAAAAGGTTCGAAGATAGGCATAATAATTTTCCAGAGCAGGCCAAGGTAGGCTACAGCATTTGGAAACACAAGTACATGACATTTCTGTCGACGTAAATAATGTTCGTTCAGTAATCTCGTAATAAACAAGACGGTAGCTTCGTGTTAAGCCGTTCGGAGGTTAGGAACTTAAGCCCGAATTTAGATGCCTTAAGCGGACTTGCATACTTTAGCTACAAAGACAATTTATGGACATTACATGAGTTACTTATATTTTACTGTGTGAATAAATTACAGCCACACGATTTTCGCCACGGCATTACGCAGCTGAGTTACCGACTGAATATTATATTTGATATTCCCTTTTTCCACTGTCCTCGGATACATTAGCAATTGAGATGCATTCTTCTCTGCTTTGTTCATCAACTTCATAATTCACTCCTTTCTCTATTATTGCTTGGCTGATTAGACTCAGAATTCTGACGTCCTTAACTGTACTTACTAGAACTGGCACAGCGAAAACCTTGTGAAGAAATACGGACTGCAATAAGGTGTTGAGAGATTCTGTCTCTTTATAATTAATTGCGACATACGCCCACAAAAGAGAATACGACACAGTAAAAGGCATTAATTTTTCTTTGAACCCTTTCGTGTTTGGACGAATCCGTCGTCGTAACTGAGTTCCGGGCAACAAACATATTCAGGTTTTTCCACACAGATGAAGTTACTAAAAAGGAGAATCTATCAGCAATGGAAACAGATGAGCTAATCTAAGAAAAGGAAACCAACATTAGTGAGCCTTGATAAAACATGTAGTCAACGTAGCGATGAAAACAGAGGTAAGAGTTCACCAGAACTTTAGATCTTTAACACAATGGCAACGAGACGTAAGATTACGACGCCACTTGTGATTAAAGTTGACACTTATAGTTCTGCGCTTAAAGGAATAAATAATAGTTTTTCCAGCATTAAGAAATACAACATTTTCAAAACAACAGTTGTTACATAATCAACGTCAGACTGAAAACGTTTACTGTCCGGGATCTCATCATTGATACATTACCAGCAAACGAAAGGATAGGTTAGAATCAATAATAATCACAGATATCATCAGTGAACGTATAGTCCTTGAATTTGTTCCTGTGGAACTCCCGGAATGTAGCGCTGGTGCAGTAGGGCCCCTGAAACGTCGGTGAACTTCTATCAGAATAAACGGTGCTACTCCCCGGAAGACAGCGGAAAGTCGAAATGCACACGTGTCGTTATTATGACCGAAGTGGATATAATCTTCTTGAAATATGCGAAAGTAGAATGTCAATGTGTGAATTATATACTTACGGTTATTATTTTACAATATTTAACGTTGTATATTCACGTACTCTAGACGTTAAATTAGTAACGTATAATTTTACAGTACTGAACAGTCGCCATCTTTGCAATTAATGAATGTCGAACAACATTTCAAGTAGAATTTTACGTACTTTTATGATCTATCTCGGAAAAGAATTTAACACGCCGAACCACAGCGGTTCAATAGCTATCGATTTCAGACTGAAAGTTAAAGAATGCTATCACACAAGCTCAATATTTTTCTTTAATATTCTGGAAAAGTAATCTAACCTTTGCATTCTTTCAGTTGTCTCTTGCCATATGTAATTTCAGGGCTTCACATTAAATTGATCGCCACGGTGGTCAGAACGCTGGCCTTGTAATCCTGAGGTCTCCGGTTCGAATTTATAACTTGTGTTGGGCAAGGCCGTGGTCTAGGCAACACGGAGTTTTCCTCCGTGGCATCCCAACAATTACTCCATTCACACACAGAAGAAGGCAATGGCAAACCACTTCTGGATTACCTGCCAAGAACGTATATGAACAGGTCCCAGTCCGAGAAAAGGATGGAAGGATCCTGTTCATATGGACCTGTCCTCAGACAGAACACTAAATAAATAAATAAATAAACATTAAATTGTAGTGTAGTTCCTAAATCACAAATTTAGGAAATAATAAAAAAACTCGTGTTTTGAATGACCTCGAATGGTAACTCAAATTCCACCAAATTCTGCGTTCTGGTACACGATAGGGAAGAGATAATACGTTGATATTTTGTACGTTGCACCAAGAACTTGTTGGCTGGCGACTGAGCAAAGCGACGTTAAGCACGAATATTAGGTCGTGCTGAGGTTAAAAGCGCGATCAGTGCTTTGGCGGTACAAAACGAAAGCACCGATAATCCTCACGGCGGATCATGGTTTTAAAATCAACATGTAATTGCATTAATTAAGCTGTCATAAAAACAAAGCTGCGAGGTGGAGTTGTCAGATCGCGAATGATTCCACCAAAAATTCAGTTGTAACACGCAGATAAAAATTTCGCGCTGCTGTATTTTAAAGCATCTATGTCGGGTATACGAAATTCTGTAGACGACTGGGTCGACGGTCAGTAGTTAACTTGACATTAAACTGAGTTTATGTTCACGTGCTTTGAAAAATTGTTCTAGAAAGGATTTCTAATGGAATAACCACGGCCGTTAACCTGTATTTAATCCATTTAGAGATGGAGCTTGACCGCCTCACTTAGGGAAAGTCTTTCGAGTTACTTAGACGTATTTTAGGATTTATTGGACGGATTATCACACCGACAAAAGCCTCCACCTACACAGGACAGCACAACAAATATGAGGACAATGACAAGGACGGGTTTCAAACCAGCGATCCCAGAGTCCAACAGCACAAAGGTCAACGACCCAAACTCAATTATTAAATGCAGAATATAATATTTATATTACCACAAACAATACAAAAGCTTGCTTCTCTTTAATGAAAAACGATGAATCTGTGTCCTGTTACTTTCATTGCCTCTATGGTTAATACGAATAAAATCCAATCTCGATGCGCGAGTCGCCATATTGCCCTCCTTTTTTACGTGGTAACGGTCATTAAACTTGCACTCTAGAACATTTGCCTCCTTCGGGTCTATACGTAAGCTATACAATGGAAGGCAGAACACAGATATAGGGCCATTTATTTTATTATACACAGAAAGTTTCTATTTGTTCAAATTGAAAACTTAGAATACAATATGTGCACTTTCTGGCTTAACTTCAGATGGCCAGGCGTTCGTAAAGTTTATTCATATATATTTTCCATAAAATTTCTAAGGAGAGATAATGAATTTGATAATTAAGTTCTATGTTTTATCCCAAAACAATTATTTGGCTGTATGTTTCTATAAAACTTTTGTAACTACTTGTAAAGTGTAATGTGATAAATTACAGCGACGCAATGATGGTTCTAAAGTAATGAGAAGGTTAATGAACTTGCGTGTACTAAGCAAAATAAGTCAGACAAATTGAAAATCACTGATCCAGTTTAATGTAAATATAGAGCAATAATTTGCTTAATTTTCCTAAACAGATAACACAGATCTTTATCAGAAGTATGTAATGTGATACATCATTCACAATGAATCGCTTTTAAGACGTCCAATTCGAGTTCAAACCAAAGTCAAATTTCTTCCATAAATTTTATTCGTGAAAAAAATAATTTAAAATTACAGTAACTCTGGTTGCAAAACATGAAGCTCGAAATGAATGATTCACTCTACGTTCCATGTCTACATCGTAAAATGATGCTTCCTCACGTCGGACGCTTGGATTCATTTGCGTGTCAGGACTCTGTACGTGGGAAGCTGCGGCCGGCTTCTACCCCAGGATAACCACTTCAGCGACGTTTGAAACTCAGCTGTCATCGCCGAGTACGATGACCCTGCACGATATCTCCGCTTTGTTTCTCAGTTCCAGCTACAGAGGGGATTTTGCCAGGCACAAATTAACGAAATTATGTCTTCAATCTTGTGAATTAAACGCGGAAGTTCAAATACCACTAAATAATATCTTTTATTTACATTTAATATCGGTTTTTATTTCCGTACAAAATTACAGGTATTTTGCAACATCAGATTCCTGTCGAGAAGGAATTATTATGTCAAATATGTTTTGTAATGCAGTTTATTGTTTTTTATAAGAACATTAAGATTTGAATAAAATTTTAAAAGATGATTCTCACAAATTATATTTATGTTGTCTGTTGTAAATACAGACATGACAGATAAAATCCTTTCTGTCAGCAAATTTAAAAGATTTGCGTGAAAGGGTTTGCGGATCCTGTGCTACGAGAGGTGACTCTAGTACGTCATTCATAAATGCAGTTTTCTGGTGCTGTTGGATGATGTCTTATGGTTCGGCTTACTTGAAGGCTAACACAAGTATTTAAAGTTTGAATGTCGTTCTAATTTATTGGACAAGAATCAAGAAAAAATAATGACTGACAACATTATCTGATTATTTAACATGTGACGTGTTAAAGTATGTGTAAGGCAGAATTTAAAGCAGAAAACAGGCAATATATTTATTTTCATCAAAAAAGATGCTACGATGTACGCCCACGTTGCGTATCCTGTGCAAAAATTCGCAATTCATTGTTATCAGTTTTGTACAAGTTTGGAAATATTCGTCTCTAAAATCAGCATGTATACAAACTGACAACTGTTTATTATTTATTGGAGTACATAATGTACCCCACGAGTTTTTATTTTGCCAAATTAAAAACAATTACCCACCCCAGGGGAGGCACAAATTAATTAAATTGCATTTTTGTTTGATACTCTCATTTTAACCCAAAACATTTGATTTTTGTAAGCATGATCTAATGGTTTCCATCACATGTAGGCCAATGGACAGCCTATTATAATTACAATATTCTGTAACACGTGTCTTTCATGTTCTCTGATGCTTTGACGAAGGCAGAAAGAATAACATTTTTTGTTTATTCAATTTATGCGTTTTTAATTAAATTTGTTAACAACTAAAGTATAATTTGAATATCACCGTCCTTTTCTGACTCCTTATTACTCTTTCATTAGCAAATTTTTAGTAATTACGCGTTCTTGCACGATGTGACCAAAATAAAGGCGATTCTGTCCGCATGTTTCTACTCGAAAACTGTGGGGCGGATTTTGACAAAATTTAATACGTATGTTATACCAAAAGTGAAAGGAAATGTAGGCAATTAAGTAAAAAGTTTTCTCAAGAGGAAAATGAACAATACCTGGCCTATATTAATCACAAACAACAACAATTGCCCTGATACGAAGGGTACTGTACTCCGGGATATTCCAGGTGTAATCGTATTGATACTGGCATACGTTTCTTAGGAACTTACTGCCTTCATCGTTAGGGCTTACAGACAATGATGGTGGAGACTACGTTCCTCTGAAACGTCGGTCATTTTCTACCAGACTACACGGCGTAACATCCAGGGGCAACCATTTTCAGACTCGTCAGCGTAAGAAACGCAAAACCTGATCAATATATTGCAATTTTCAGAACTGAGAAAAAAAAGAACTTCGACTTCTCCTAGAACAAACTTTGTGATCATGTGAGTGACCTCAACTGCGTATCATTGAATGGCCTGTGTTGTGTTCAGGGCTGGACATAAAGTTTTAACTTAAGTTACCTGTCTAATGGACATAATAAAAGCTTTTTACAAAATAATAAATTCCCACTTTTATTTGGTTAGGATAATTTCCGAATTATGCCCTTCTTGCATAACATGTATCTCAATTATTTATGTTTCCAAAGCGATTACGCGAAAGTGTTGATACGTCCATTAGGACGATGCGTTCCTGCAGGCTAATGCAAGCTTAAAATGTTCTTAATCAGTATTCGATCACACGATCTCCGTACTAATTAACCACTCTACACATCAGTTATAATAAATTTCCTTATTTGATTTTCGTAGTATGCTATTAACGACGCACTGATTGTTAAGTTTCAGTCGATAGTTCTATGTCTAATTAAGATAACAAACATTTCGTTTAATGAAAACTTGACCTCTATAATTGATAGACTAAAACAGATCTCGATGTGCATTGTATGATTTGTATTCCGTGATCGGGCTTTCATACATAGACAAAGTCAGTGCCCTGTATTTGAAATAAACTATGTTCTCAAAAATTAGTTCCCTGCATGAATAGAACACATTTGGGCATAAAGTCCCAATTGAAATTAAAAAATTACGACGGTGCACTTTAAATTGTTTTAATATTAGAATATACACTAACTACATAAAAAGTTCATGTCCTCACAAAGGAAAGCATTCGTAACAACTTGATTCTGTATCTCTGTTAAAAAGAGGTTTTGCATGTACCTACACTATTCGTGGGAAAGATTTCTAACTAACTAGGCACATTAATCTCTAATTCCCATTCGTCAATGTAATCGTTAATCATTCCATCATTACGAGCTATTATCTTATTTTTAATTAATATAAAACAGATTTTGTCGGTTGTACCATTTCAATTCATTTAAATTTATTTCTTATGTAACTGTTCATTTCCGCCGTATATTAATCCGAATTAAGATCAATAACCATTGTCTTCAGAACCTAAGCCAGATAGTGAGGTGACGTCAGTATACACAGATATTTAAACATTTTACCTATTGATGACGAATATTATACAAATTTCAGAATCGTACCCCATGGACTTTGATAAAAATTGTCGAGTGAATTTGGTTTTTGGGTGAAATTTAACAGCTGCTATATATGATGCTCAAACTAAATACGTATTATCCATTGTCTCAAACACAACACCTTGTATACCAATTGCGCATATCGCGAATATAAGCACAGTATAATTACAAATAATTTTATTTTAATTCCTTCTGGAAATAACTAATATTTTCCACAAAAACGAAATAATTTATGTTCGTGGATTATGAATTATTTTAGACGTTGGTCGGTGACAACAGACGAATTGATTTCCTGCACTAATTTTGACCGTAGTGTCTCTAGGTTAAAAATAGTCTATTTGAAACCTGATTCAGTTGACTTGTGTACTGAATCGTAAACCAGATTTCAATTGTCAACAAAGATATAAAAGGCAACGCGTTATGCAAAATCGGAATACATATTTGGAAATTACGTGTAATTCAATTTGAATATTGTAGCTTTTTAAAATATTTTATGTTGATTCCCTTGCTGTGGTAGATTGCGGTTACTATTTTTATGAATAGGAAAAACTATTCACGGTCCACATTGAATTCATAATTTAACCGAAAGAACACTGTGAACACAGACAATGCTGGCTTGTTAGCGGCGTTAAAATTACAGGTCAGACGACACACAGCTCATGGAATATGCATGGGTATACAGCGAATATTTCCCTCAAATCTAACAAATAATGTTGTAATTGTTATTAGGCCTGTAACTTCAATTTGTTATATGCGGTCGTGGAAACACGAGTGTTATGACCTCTGTCTGACACACAATTAATACAGTTATCAGGCCTAAATACAAAGGCCAATCCAAATATTTGAATTGTCTCGTTTAAACTTTCAGATGTGTTATCTTGCGATATCGAAGTTAATTTTTTGCAATAGGCCCGGGCTTAAATTCTTGGGTATTGGCCTGAAATAAGGCTCCTTGCAAATGTATGATCACCTTCCCATCTGAAAATACAATGTACAGAAGAAGAAATTTTAGTCCCCTCTTAAGTAGCCTCTGAATCAACTAATTCAGAAGAGGTGATAATGCTTCTGGAGTTCTGATTTATGAACAAAGATTCAAATCTAAATTTTATAGTATCTTTAACCCACGTTCCAACATAAAGATGAAATTAGAATTGTTGTTTACATTTCAAAGGAGTAGGAAATTAGCAATGCGATTAAAAGTGACTAAAACGGAAGGCGAATGTCGTGGCCTACTTGAAAACAACTCCAGTTTTCCAGCTGGAAGGCCGGGGTAGAGTTTAACCCACCCCCTCCCCCATTCCCGCAAGGCCAAAAAGTCGCCAGTACAGCATAGCTTTACTGTGCTGGGTGTTATGAACTGTCTCGGCCGGTCTGAGCTCTGCTGTTCGTGTTGAAACCGCGTTAAGATTTTGATGTGACCTTTAAGCAAGGAATTTGGTGGCGAAGAATCCACACTGAGATGAAGCGTCTGTGTGGCTTTTCCCCGCAGAATTATTATTCATCCAACTGTGAACTTAACTCAGTTTATCGCCTCAAATCATTCCTTCGAGGCATCTCAACCCATGCAAGGAAGATCAGGTCCTTATTACCCTCGTATTTATTTCTTCGACGCAGACGCACAAAAGAACAGGGCACAAGAGACGTACAGTCTGCTTCTCCACACAATCCCCGAAGGGACTGAATGGGTTTGTTCCTGCGATGAACCACCCGCTCGTTTACCGAGGAAATGAATTCATACCTCAGTTACTCGAACCTCGGCTTTGACCCAACATTCGCATTAGAATGTCGTCCTCTGGAGAGCTTATTTAACGCTTCCAAGTGGTTGAAGTCGACCGGAACAAGGCCCAGGATGTGTGGTGCCGTAATCATATGATTGGTAATATATCTGGCTGCATTTCGTGCCCTGTACATCCAGACGAATCAGTCGCGATTATGTGGCTGTAGGTTGACATATTCCTGGTATTATGTAATAGCCATACATCGCCGTTCCAATGATCCAGGATTCTAAATTCGTTAAATACAAGGCCCACTGTGTTGCAAGGAGGGGATCATTAGTATTTGCAGGTCCGCTGATCAAATAGAATTTATGCACAATCGGTCAGACTAGTAGAAGTGTTAATAAGTAGAAAATTCTTGTGACAAACGCTGACGTACGTAACATTATTTTATTTTATTAATTAGCTGTAAACCAATCAGACTGTTTCAAAGGAGGAAGATAATTTTTCACAAAAATATTAGATACTCAGACTTATTTCTTGGGGGGCCAAGTCAATATCCAATACTTCAATGTCCTGATATTAGCAACAACAGAAAATTATAGTAATATTTACGTAATTATTGATTTTTAATTATCATGATTTTTTGTAGCGCAGATTTGCATAATTTTGCGTCTATGCCATTTTACTTTAAACTTAATGCCTTAATAACAAAGATGTTATATTTTACAATGATAAGCTTAAATATAAAATTTGAAGATTTTCCATGAAGTGGTCCTAGTGTAGGTCCCACCTCAGAACCTCGCACTGTCACGTTGTAACTTATAGGCATGGCTATCGTACCTGATCTTACAAAATTAGAATTGTTCGAATGGTGCTTGCGGGGGCGGACAAAATGTTGGACTTCCTTCGAAATAGAGACAGTAAGCTAAGACGCAAAGAATTAGTCTATATAAATAACGGAACTAGAAATATGCGAAATAATGTACACTTTTGTAAATTTGAAGCCGTGGCTGTAGTAAGGAAGATTTTGCTTTCAGCTGCATTGTTTAAGATGACTGTTTTGTGAGATGTTTGGAAGGAATTGACCGACGTTTCAGAGGCGCTTACTGCCTCCATCGTTATGATGCAGGCAAAGCGGGTTTTAGAACGTTCAGGAAATGAAAGGTACTTTAGAAGAAACGCCCGTGTGTCCGTACAATTGTTTTCAGTACCACCAGGAGTGGCTAGTATCTCGGAGATGACATCTCTTTCAGAGGTGATAAATCTAAACAGAGACTTAAGTCTTCGCAGAAAGTAACTGTCATTTTCAAATATAAACTGTGTTATAAAACAATATTTTCCCTTGTTCAGAAATGCGGGAGATGGAACACTCGAGTTACAGCCGTAGATGTAAGGATGCTACTCATAAATAATTCACACGAATACCGCGTTCACGTGAGTCGTGTCTTACATGATTAAAAGACAGACGTTTTCACAAAAACATATTCAGTGAGTTACAAGCATACAGCGTAGTTACTGTGTAGTGTAATAACAACGCCGGAGTATAAAATTTATAAATCAAATATAAGTTTTTATCGACATTTTGTGATACGGAATAATGAAGGAAAACTGAAATGAAAAGTCAGGTCTTAATAGTAAAGGAGCTATAGAGTTGAATCTATACGCGTCCTATGATTCCCACAGCTGTCTCTATGAGAAAGATTGGATCAGTACGATTTTATGAAGCTGTCTTTCTTACAAAAACATACTCAAGGCCTTTAATGTCTCTTATTTTACTGGATAAATTTCATGGAAGTTTTAAAACAGGGCACTGCTTTCAAGGTTATAATTCTTAGTACCCATAGAAAAAGTGTCATTTAAAAACCAACCCAGCAAAAATCAAATACCTCTGTGCAAAACCAAAATCAAGCACCCCTCCAAAAACTCGAATCAAGGTCACCCCTGTTGCTAGGCCGCTCCTGACGTCAGCTGGGTAAGAACTGCGCAGGTGCGAACAAGCTGTATTCACAAACAGAACGTGTGCCCAATCTCCAGCGTCGCTTCTCAACGAAAATGTCCTTTGCTGCTGTTTCTAAGCGATGAGCATCGCGTATCCTGACAAGCAACAACACTTCGGGACTCAGGAAGTGCTTGTGAGTCTTCGGTGCTGTGGTCGGTGTTCTCCAAGTTCTCCGTAACAAACAAAGACTAAAAAGCGAATCGTTTGACTTTGTTACAAAACTCAGAAATACTGTTGCAGTTGGCAAAATATTATAATTTTTAGCTTCCTCGCTCTTAACCACGGCGCAGTTACTTCAGTCTTAGAAAAATATGAATACGTACAGACACAAATTCGATTCCGTAGGATCCATCGTCTGGGGACAAAACGCAACAGAGCACTTGGCAGCACGCGGTGTAAGGGGAAGACGTTTCTGTTGTCTTCTGCGACGCGGGACGTTTTAAGGAAGCGCCTATCGCATTAACACATAAATCTCTGTGTAAAATTATTTTATCAATCCGTGATTGTAGAAGAGGAAGCCAACAATTTATTGTACGAGCGCGTATACACGTATTTGTTTTATTTATTGCTGAAAGATGAGCATTGTTTAACGAATTTAATACTAAGAAGAAAAAAATTTTTTTTCGAAGAAATGGGAAACATGTTTTCTTTCAAAATTTTAAGTGTACATTATGCGGTTAGCAGGAAACGCAGTTTAACTAAGCAACTTATAGATTGATGTGTCCACACGTCACATTGGTATAGTTCTGCACCCGAGTATAGAACTCGGAATACAGACATCATTGATTTCCTTTCTAGCATTTACTTATATTTAATAGCTTTCGTTTGTTTCGATTATTTATACATATTTTATATTATTGATATAACTGAACAAGATTGGGGAGGTCTGCTTTGTACATTTACTGGGTCCCTGTCACCACCGCATGGCGCGTCCTCAGGTTCCGGATAAAGAGACGGCCTCCAGGTATGGAGGTTAGCTGCGAATATATTGAATAAGCAGTCGCGGACAGCGATCGAGGGGTGGTCGTCCAGCTTGGGGGTTGGGCGTGAGGCTAACAACCTCTCACAGTAAAAATACAGCGTTGTTACGAGAAAGATAATCAGGCCTCGAAACCGGACGGACTCTTCGGCACGCCCAGGACACGGTCCGGTGGAGGGCTTTGGTTAATTCGGTGATGAACCTTCGGGTTCGGTAAGTCATCTAGTTAGTTAGTTAGTTAGTTATAAAAGTCAACAATTGGGCATAATATTATATAGTTCGTATGATCGATAGCACATAGCAGTACGGATACTTTATATGGGTTCAGAAAAATGACAGCGCGATTAGCTCTTCGACTTGGCAGGACGCATATTTCGAACCACAGACCGTTCACCGCACAGCCGCAGATGATGGTAAGAGTAATTCAAATTGCTAGTGATACACGGCATCACGAATAATTTATTAAATGTCTGATAGTGGCGTGATCACAGAGGACCATTATTCGAGCATTCACGCTGGAAATTCCGAATGTAGAAAATGAAATTAAAAAAAACTACCACTGTGAAATTGTGATACGGTATCCAATTTTAGGTGTTCTTAAAATTTGGTTGAAGCAAAGAACAGCTACTGTGACTGTTCTGTCCTACTGACGCCACCAGGGGCGCTGCCTTCAGCAGTTACTGCAGAGGACGTTGGATCACTTCGTAATGGCGGAGAATCGTCCCGCCACCTCGACAATACGAGCGTTCCTCACGCAGGAAGTCAGAAAAAACTTGTGTGGACTCGTCTCCAAAGGCATGGCCTACATACAAGGAGACAGGACAAGCCCATTAGGCATTTTCTGACAAAGCCCAAGCGTAAAGAACGCCTACAAATGGGGACTGCGTGACGCTAATGATATGACGTTTTTACAGTGCTTCATAAAACCGTTGGAGTCGTTCGCCCTTCTACATTTGGGAATCAGCCTGATAACTGTGGAGACAATTTACTTGAATAAATAATTCTTCCATCATTCGCCATACCATGGACATTATCACAGATGACTCGTAGCTTCTGATGTAATTGTAACTTACAGCGATAAATCACGTCTGATTGTATTAAAATAGTGCCTAGTTTAAACTTTTTGGAAGTCGGCAGAAACACCGATAAATACTGTAAGCGAATCACATTTGATGAGCTGTTTCTCTACTCCGCTGGAACAATCAGACGGCATTATGGCACGTGCATCAAAAGATGTGAATTAATTAACATCACGATGTTAATTAATGCAGCTGTACGTACGTACGTGAACAAATTTCGTAAAAGAAGATAACGCACACGGCAGCAATAGGAGAGCCGTACTGGATGCAAATTTAATAACCCATGCCAGTGCTTATGAATTTTCACGAGGTGATAAATGAACGCATAATAGGGATGACGCCCCAGTCTCCCCAACAATACGTAGCAGTTTTCCATTACGCTATCCAGTGTTGCATTTTCCGTGTTCTGGGCTGCGCTAACATATTAATTTGCATCGGTGTTTAGCTTTCGCTTATTTGCTGTTGGTCTCAGTTATTTACTGTACAACAAAGCTGAACTAATTATATTATAACCGTCAAGTATTGAAAACGCTGTACTCGGTTATCCGGAAAACCAATAATTAAAATTGATGGTCAGTGTTATTCTAAACAACATAAATTATACTTCATTATTTTATTCCAATTTATTTTCACTCTGGCGATTTTTATGACCGAAAATCACTACATCTTGTAACGAGTTAGTCGTGTATTTTTATTTGCAGGATGTGCGCTTACCTCAGACGTATATGAAGCCGTTCTTCGGAGACTCGCGCAAAGTGCCATGATGCAGGGGGTCCCGAAGTTTTTGACAAGCAAAATATATTTCCTCTCAATTCGGAAACGGAATCTGCAACATATATAAAATTACACAAATTAATAATTCTTATTTCCGCATGAATATTTAAATAATATAGTAAGAATAATTAAAAACCAAACTTTAACGGAAACAACTTTGGCACATGGAATTTGAAGTGTAGGAAGTTTATCAGCTCAGAATAATAAAGTATATCTAAAATATTATTAAGTATATATACAAATAAATCAGTATATATAATGGCGCACGTGTAATTTATACGGAAACTTAAAATATAAGATTGTTGTGGCCTTTTTACTTTTAAAGACAATTAAAATGCGTGTGGCATCAACTGGGAAAAGTGGAAGGAAACTTGTCGGAAGATTGTTCCTCATGACATTTTCTATCGATGACGTCAGGACGAACTATACGAATCGTACAGCGACGCATGGCGTCTGCCTCACACAGACGCGCCTCTTCAAGACCATCAGCGCAGGGCATAAAAAAGTGATTGGAGATAAATACACAAGATAAATCAGTCCCACTTAAATTTCAACTAAATATCATTATTACGTAGGTCCTTAAAGCTTGTAGACGTGCTCTACGATGATATAATTCTAATGACTGAATTCCAAACCCAACGAAAATACCATAAGATCTGAGTTAAAATATAACCTAACACCGGCTGCTATAAGCTCAAATCAGAAACTCTAATTTAATATTGATTACAAAATTATTAGCATTTTAATTAGCCTACTGTCTTAATCATGCCAAGTTAATGGTTATACTAATTGCTTCAACTGTCATTGAATAATTTGTGTCTCACACGACAAATGCTATGTTAGTAATGGATCGTAAAAAATACACAGTTCAATGACAAATTTGTTATTTAATACGATTGGTATTTTGGGATGGACAGAAAGACACACATAATTACGTAAAATTGCCTAGCTTTTGAATATACATTCTGTGATTAAAAAAAATTACATTTTCTCTTACAACGTGATCAAAGATCTCCTCGTTAATAATCAGTGATGATGAAGGTGCTACGTTTGAAAATTAACCATTTCTTACGTTCTCTTGATGTAATCCGTAGCATATTATTGCTTTATTATCTGAGGTTTAGAGTTTGCCTTAAATCCTACCAAACTGACAACAAACAAACAAAGTGTAGCTTAGAGAATATTACTCTTTCCAAAGCAGACGTCTACCACCAGAAATATCGTGCGCCGGCAGAGACGCTGTTAGAATTAATTTTGTACATCAGCGAGGCAGTCGTAAACCCTTGTAACATGCTATTCTGCACAAAGTGTATCATTACAGTGGCACAGAGTGGCCAGTCCCATTAGGGGACGCCATTTGCGTTGCAACGGGGCCTCTGAATCACAAAGTCATTAGCGTGACAGTTAGTACCTGTAGGTGGATATTTTGGTACAGGCCCCGATAATATTAATAAAGACTTACTGAGGCAGTAATGGAATTTCGATTCGCGATAAATTGCGTGAAACGACGGTAACCTTTACACTGGAGAGGTTAAAACGGCCGTGTGCTGTGACGTGATGGCCTTTGATTCACCGTCTTACTCGAAGCGGCTAATTTTCTCAGAAGCTGCAGCAGAATTAAAGTTGCGGTCAGTGGAAGTACGAAGCCTGAGAGCAGTTTCGACCTGTCCATGACAAATAGGTGAGTTCATCTAAGGAGGAAGTCAGGACCAGATGTAATAGCTCTTCCGGGGGAGAGGGTAGAGGAGATAATAATTTCAATGACAGGAGCATTTGGAAAAATCTAGAATGAAGTATCCGCTCTTAATATTATGGTTAGTTTCACACTTCGCTTTGGTATTCTACCATATGTGTTGTACGTTTCTTCGTATAAGAAATTTATTTTTATTTTCTGCAATTTAAACGGATGAAACTGGTATGTATAGTTGCGGTAAATGCAAACTACAATACTACACGAGCACTCTTACTTAACTTTTCATGCTGACCTGGAATCTCAAGCGATGATCTACTGTTATAAAAACATAGACAAACTGAAATACTGGTTTTATTTAAATATGAAGTTGGAACGTTGCATATAAAATTCCAGTATTGACATTTTGCAGGAATTATGTCTCGTAGCTACAGAAAAGTTAGAACAAAAATATTCCTTGTGCGTCTTTAAATAATAATCATCAACCGTTCGATTCGACTCTTTGAATAAAACTCGCCAAAAAAAAAAAACAGAAATATTTTTCACTTAAAGATGTTGTAGCGCCGTGTGAATTGTATGTACAGACTAATGGCACTGACGGTGGAGGCAGCAAGGACCTCTAAATCGTCGGTAACCTTCTACGGCGCAAGAACCCAGAAGACAGCCAACTTCGGCTTCACCGCCGTGAAAATATCAAATCCTACTTAATTATTCGATGTTCATTCTTCGCCCTGAAATTTTAAACTCACCATTAAATCACCTGAAGCACTGATTAGTTTCAATTACTGTTATTTTGAGGGAACGCAATCTACTTAATTTGCACTGATTATGGTCCAGATGGCCTAAAAGCTTTTTCGAAATTGTGATACGTACAGTCGAAATTAATTTAATAGCCTAGTCTATAAAAATACCACGGTTTGTGGTGTCTGCCGCGTGCGATGTCATTACACTATTACACTTTAACCTGCAATATTTTCAAATGTATCTCATATTTGGTGAAAAGCACACTGATTTCAGCAATGATGCAAACTCTCCGATTATCAAAGCTCTAATTTGAATTACAGATTTATTTCCGGCACTGGGATGCCGCGCATTTCATGAAAGTCATTTCAGACTGTCATTTCACAGAGACCCCCCTAGTTACACTGGCGTGCGTCGCGTGGTGGGGAGTTATTCCGTGCTACAGTGAAAGAACGTTCCTCTTTACTTCTAGGCCGGCCGTACGTATATATAATTTCCTTCGACTGGCGTTAAGAATCCTTCTTTGTTTTATTCATTAGCCATGTACTCGTTTTAACTCCCTAAAGTTCAACCTGCTTAAAAAATCAACAGTCTTTTATTTTTTATATGTGGGTTTCGTGTGATTCTCACTCTAAACGGGCGTCGTTAAATTTAAAACAAACACTCACCATTTTATTTTTGTAATGGTGAGGTATGATGTTCTCTTTGCGGTACGGACTGATTTATATTTTACTATATTTCTTTTAATTTTGTCCAAGGCATCTTAAAATGAATTTTGCGTCTCTCTCGTGATTGGCATTGCGCAGAAGATGCATCAACTTTGCCAATAAACCGGATAAATTATCACTGATTCGAATACATTGCATATATTTTATCAACAGTTGATGTTGCTATAGCGCGTTAAACAGCTCAAATATTTTGTTGGTTGTTAAATTCTGACCAAAGTGCGTTTCAGTAACTAAATTATCAGGGACTTTCTTCTGTCTCCCGTTCAACCAACCAGCGTCAATGCTACAGACATCCAGTAATCCATTTCACTATTGACAATTCGTTTCATAATCATCTTCAAGTGAAGCAAATAGCAGATGTACTGCGAAAGGAAGTCTGCATAATTTGTAGACGCACTCTTCTCAGAATATAAAAATGCCGATAAAATATAATGGGAATAAAATCCGGCTTTGGCTTACACGAAAGGCGCGGGGGAGGGGGGAAAGTGTGCGGAGATGCAGGGCGGAAGAGACCATTCGGCAAACTTAGCGCTGGACAGGAGCGTAAGTTACGTGATCTCGAAGCAATATTTTGTGAGAGTGTGGACTGTGTTTAGGGCAAAGTTCTTGCGAAAGTAGAAAAGAAAGGCGGAGATATTTTTGACTACGTCAATTTTTCAAGCACAAGTCTGACGTAGTGTATTAATAAAGTTTCTCCTCCGAAACGATGTCAAGTTTCTACATAAACTGCGATGTGTCGACCCAGTGTTTCTGATATCTGCAATATGAGTCTGTAGAACACATGTGATAAAATTTTACATATCAGTGGAATTACAGGCCACTGCAAAATCAGTAACTCCTTTGAAATTTTGAGACATTTTTGAGGAAACAGGTTGTGTTATATTAAGTCGATGCGAGAATAGACACGCATCACACTCTTCAATGCTTTCGTGTCCTTCCACATTAAAAATTGTTTCGGTGATAAAATTAAACCACCGAATTTACTAATTTATTCAGACGTTTATCTGTTAAACCGAATTTGGTTGCATACTTAAGAAATAATTTCGTCATACATAAGTCATGGCACATACCTCAGAATTTTTGTGCATTGCTTTATCTGTAACAAAACATGGTGTCGGAATAACCCACAGTGACACAAATTTCATATCGAGTGTCGAAGTTAGGATCTCGAGTTCAGAATTTATTGACAAAAACTCAGGACTAGACTAACGTTTTCGAATTGAGAGAATGTAGGATAAGATTGACAGCCGGTAACTACTCGACTTCGCTCCTATGGAAAATAAAATATTAATTAACGTATTCTACTATTATACGTCAAAGTTTTGACATTATAGTTTATTTACAAAAGCAAGGAACAATATGTTTTGCATAACTTTTTGCTGTTTACGTACACCTGTGTTCTTTGTCAGTAGAGAACATACTAAAATCAATTCTTCCACAAATATTGCAATTGTGTGGAATTGTGTTGTAAACATGAAACACTATGGACTTCGAAATTAGGTCCTCGAAACAGGCAACGCAAATAGGATGACGTACTGGAGTAGTTATAATATTGAAATGAATCTAAGAGAAATGTGGTTTTGGGTGAGGGATAGAACCATTTGGTTCAGGACAGGGAACGTTGGTGGCTCTTGTGAACACGGTAATGAACGTCCGGGTGAGGAATATCTTGACTAGGCTAAGAAAACTGTTACCTTCTGATGGAGTTAGTCAGGACTTGAGACTTAGTTTAAGTTCGAATGAATAATCTCTGCGATTGGTAAAACTACTTCGTCGGGGGATCGGCCATTCATGTCCACCCCGCAATTAATTAAATTTTACAGAATTAACCACTGAGCCTTCCAGTTTACTTTAACTTCAGAAGGACGGGACTGCAGAACTGTTTTAAATGGAAGCCACAAAACGCATTGAAAGGTTCAACACGTAACTGCTTGAATCGTGTAATTCGCTGCTTATTGCTTCGCGTAGCCAAACGCGTACAGTTGTCACACGTTCAAGTGACAGTGTATATAGGAATATTTTAAGTCAGTGTGAGTCGGAATGTTTCATTGTGCGAAATGTTTTACTTGCGTGTGCATTTTCCGAAGCTTTATTCTGTTATGAGGCGAACGAAGCGATATTTGACCTGATGCAACTTTGGAAACCTTATCTGTGTTATTATACCCCCCCCCCCTTCTCGGTATAGCGTTCGGTTTAACAGGGCAGCGTTGCAACAGTCGGGCAGAACAGAAATTATCTGCATCATGCCTCATTTAGTATTCATAGTCTGCGCTGGGTATTGGCAGTAATGGTTAATTCGAACGGCAATAGTAGATATAATAACTTCGCGATACAGAAGCCGTGCACCTGCTTCGAACATGCACCATTAACGACAATTTACTACAGCAATTCTACTTTGGTTCTACGTAAACAACCCGGGACTAATGTTCACGACACAGGAGAACTTAATGTAATATTACCAGAAAGAAATATTTGTGTTTATACTTAATTTTCGTAAACAGACACGAAGGAGACTCTCGGCTTAAAAATGACTGAAGTTGGCCGTCCAGTACATTGCAAAATGCAGACAGCTATAAAATCTAAGTTCAGTTAGTGAGCATGACCACAGATTTATTGGGATCCTTTTCCACTACTAATTGGTTTTGTGGTTTCATTAACTATCGTTTTAGGCCTGCAACGTATCTGTTTCAGACATTACATTGTAGAATGAAAGGATAATTAGTGTTTTTTAAAAAGTACGCCGAACCACTGCTTGGATTGTAACATCGTCTTATCAGGGATTAGCCCGGTTTGTGAGAAATGCTGTTCATTTGCAGATCCCACACAAGGGACACGGCCCCGCCTACCCCCAATCATGGAGGAAATCGCAGAAGCCTTCAGCCAAAACTATCCTAACTCTTCTGGGTTCAACTCTCAACGCCAATTCAATCAAGGGTATTTTCGTCAAGGACAAATTATCTGATGGGACCATCCTCCCACGTCGGCAACAGTCCAAAGACGCCTCGTCCGAACATGCTAAGGCTCTCAGCCAAGACACGAATCCCATTGGCTTAAGCGCATCACGAGTGAGAGTTTAGGTTAGCTTCTGCTTACGAATTACAGAAAGAGAGAAAACATCTCGTGTTTAGAAATGGTCTAACCTTGAAGGGGAAGGCGTCTGGAGCTCCATGTGAGACTTCGCCCCACCGGTTCGTCGTTTGACTCTCCGTTCTAAAACCAAATACGCTGCACGATACTAAATTCCTAACTTAAGTACTGATGTAACTTAACCTAATCCAACGTAATAAAAAATTAGGAATTATACCGGAATCTAAATGAATACCAAATCTAATTAATTTAAGAAAGAACACTAAGGCATTAACCTGAGGAGTTTTGTCCTAATTATCTGCCATCCTTTAAAATCCGTCCAATAACATGAAGCATTACTAACCAAACAAACATATTACATAAGAACATACAACGACTTTGGAGCATGAAGATTAATGCGGGGATTCGGATTTGCCCGATAAAAGTTCTGGCCCGAGTCCTCCAATCACAGATCTTCCGGCCAAAGTGATTTTACTTCCCCCTCAACAACAGCAGTGGCTTTCAGCTAATGCGATTACAACCTTTATGAGTCCAGTCCCCAGACATCCATAAGACCAAAGTTCTTTCTTCGCAAAAGACGCATTGCGTGGTGGGAGCACTAGCCCTTGGTCGGAATTCGTCGGAACTTCGGGGAAGACAAGAACGCAGTTAGCCTAAGCGCATCCTTGCACTTCGTAAGAAGGGATCAATGGTTTAGCTCAGCAAGGAATGTCGTGTTACTCCACTGTTGGATGGCAAGTGTCGTTTAGAGGCAGGAACTAGTTCTGTCGGTTGGGCCCCCCGAGAACAGAGACAAATTATAACCTCCGAAACGTCTTATCAATAAAATTAGGATGATTGATAAGTCTGTGATTGTAACAACACATCATTGTCATAAACCTTCATATTTAATTGGTCAGGCAGCACGCTTTGTTCTGAATAGTACTATTCTAAGTTCCAATTTGTTTGAATGCTCTAATTAGAAACGCTAACCTACAGGCTTAACATATTTCCCCGACATTACTGTATGAACAGGATCTGCACATTTTGTACTGAACAGGTAATCCAGTTGGTTACTGCGAGTGTGAAATCCACGATATCTCGAGCAAAACAAGGTGAGATACATTTGAATATGGCAAGTTTTTAAACAACATAGAAAGTTCTATTATTACTTAAAATGGCACTGAGAATTTTGTGTAAGCTTTTCACCTCTGAACTTGTATGAAGTGCACGCCTTAAGCAACAACCAAGAAAGTTACTTATGTTTTCTGCGGCAAGAACATCTCCAACTCCTTCCTGGAAATCATCATCGCCGTCATTTGTCTGAAACGAAATTGCTTAATGGACGTAATATGCGACGTGAATTGCAAACAGACCACCTCGACAATTTCCATTTGCCTCGTGAGGCCACGTGCAGACCACTTTAAGTCGTTCCGAGCAGAATCTACGATGCTGTCTAAATATGCATAAGGAAAATCGCCATTTTTAAGCCCAACACCTAAACTTCACTCTTTGCACTACGTCAGGGGTTTACAACTTTTCAAGACCTTGGGCCACATTCATTTTTGTACTAACTCGCCGATAGCCACGTTGTAAATGAGGACACTTTATTGCAATTTATTGAGATGTATTAAAAATGTTAGGGAACATATTTACATATTATGTGTACGTATACTTTATTTAATCTACTGATTTCTTACAGCTGTTAACTATCCACTGAAACCTATGCAGGCGATAATTACTTTTCTATCATTCAGGTTGATTCAGTATTAAAATAATGTATGTAGGCAGCACAAGACATATTTACGGGCTTCAGACTGATAACCGCTGAGCTATTTCCTTTCATTTCCTAACTTTCATTCGTACGTTCAGAGAAAAGAGTGTTTTTCACTGGAACTGGGTGCCATCTGCATGTGGCAAACATTGATATTTTTTATCTCCTTGGATGTTTGAATCATTCTGACAGAAAATGCCGCCGAGAGGTTAGGATTCAAATGCTTCCTGTTCGGAACTTCTCGATCCGAAGAAAGGGAATCGTTACTTAGGCCCTTCGTAGCTTCCCCGGTCCTACAAGACAGATGCTGGGATAGTAACGAAAACCAAAGCACGATAATTTCCTTTCACGCTCTTTCCAACTCATTATTCTTTTAGTAAATTATGCAGAATTAACGCAGCTACCTGATAAATATATTCCCAGCATCGTAATATCATTGTTTTCCCACAACCCTTCAAGAGCACCTGTCATTTATTCCTGAGGGATGTTGAACAAAGGACTGCTACTTGCATTCCTGCAGGAAGAGCGTCCATTTCTGTTGGAAAAAGTTTTTCTCCAGGCCAAACGAAACACAACGGCGCCCTAACTCATTTCGGTCTAAAACCTACGCAGTATTTGAAGTTATATTTGTTGTGGAGATGCGCATGCCTGGCCACCCCGTTCGCCGGACTACGCGCCCCTTACTTTTTCTACTCGTGGGATTTTATAAAGGACTATTTCTGTCGGGAGAATTTGCAGACATTAGCTCAAAACAATTTCAGAGCAAACGGACACCAACGCGTTATCTGTAAAAGGAGCTAACATGTGTGCAGCTAAAGCAGGAGGGCTCTTGAAACCGTAAAGATAATATAAATTCTATTTATATTAACCTATTTAATTTCTTAAATTAAAACAACTTAATTTTATCTTGACAAATGAATAAGCACCCGGCGTCTGGCAGAACTTTTGTGGGACACTCTGTGTAGTCTGAATTGCTGGAACCTTTTTTTAAAATAAAGAATTAATAGACAAATAAATTTAATATTTCTTGCGATCTGTGCATACTTGCCACGCCCGCTTTTAAGAATAGACTCAATGTTTTTCATGTTCAAGGACGTGGTTATATTATTAAAGTTGATGTTAGCGTTTACGTTGTTAATAGTTTGGTCACCTTGTAATGTCTGTGTGTTGACACATCAGTCAGGACAGTTAACTTGGGACACAGATTTCGACCCAACCTGGGGAATACGAACCACATGGCCGTGACGTTGAATACACACGAAGTTATTAAGATTCTGTGGGTTTTACCTTCGGAAACGTAGAGCACGTAAACTTTGGTGTTTGGGACTGGACTCGCGTGACGTTCTCATTTCGTCTTTTAGTTTATTCAGTTTTCACGAAGCACATTGCAGCTCTCTGCCTAGCCGACTCTGTTTTCCAAACTTAAGTTCTCAAGATCCGAACCCTTAAACCTGAAATCCTATTATACCATAAATTCTACTTATTTTCAACTTCCTCGAAACTGATATGGAGCACATGACTCATAAGTGGGAGTTAGCTCCCTACCTCACTTGGAGCATTTCTTTGCGAACGAGAGTTTTTCCTTATTTTCCTTATTGGATATTTGAAACTAAAAGCATCGACATTAGACTTCCCGACTCAGGGTTTGTATCTTGTGGTAAAAGCCTTTTTATACCACATAAATACAAGCGTCTAAAATTTTGATTCGATTTGGAAACTGAAGGTAAAAAAAAATATAAAATACCAAACCAATCTGTGCTAATGCTTTATGTTATAGGGGCAGAGGAAAATTTACGTCAATTCTGCTTTTTCTGGATCCTTCGTAAACTGCGTCATTCGCAATGTTCACGGCTGTGATCTGCTCAAATGAACAGGAATTGTACACGACGCGAGTAATAGAATTTTTAAAATGACGATAAGTTAGTGTTATACACAAAGGCGCGTAATTGATTACGTATAGGAAGGGTCGGGAATATTCTGGGCGGTTTTCACTCTCTCTTTGCTACAACCGATGCACCTGGTGAGTCTTGCACGCAGGAAAACGCAAGCCCTGCCTCAGTACAACTCGCGGCCTTCCGGGGGCTAAGATTTAAGCAAAAAATCGTTCTGCTTCAATGGAACTGAGCAATTGTTTGTGAAATTACTGCACACTGCTGGCAAGCCTCTACTTTATTTCTGAAATTGAAAAATAATAAATAATAAAAACTGCAGTTATTTCAAATGGGATAATTAATTATGCGCCACACCGCATGTACGTTTAGATTAAATAATTTATTTATGGGGTATACCACTAGATATCCCTAATTTATAGGCTATTAATAATTATATAATTTACTTCGGTTCCCACAATTAGCCCTCCATATTACGATAAAACCAAATTTGTAACATATGCCTCCAAATTTTTGCAATATATCTAATTAAATGATTAATAGCTTATGGAACTTCGTTTGTTTTAATTCTGTTTTCAAACAAAAGATTATCAGGTACTGTCATAGTCGCGTAATATTAGACCACAATTCGCTCCCTTGCAAACTTGTGGCCAAAACGTAGAACTGGGTCTTGCACAAAGGACACGGCAGAGTGCAGACTGAATTATTAAGTGGTGTAAAAAGCAGCCTCAAGAGTGAACGGACGGCGATAACAGGCTTCTGAGCGCGCCCTTTTGTACACAAACACGTTGCACTTTGTCCTGAAGAAAGTTACGAGTTTACAGAGGACGTGAATTCTGCATCCGAAGCATCGTCGCGGGGCCAGCGTCAGCCACAAATACCACGTGGTTTTCCCCCAACGAGGAGAGAATCGTATTGAACGCGTGTAGATGGCGACCGACCACGAAATGCCAAATGTAGAATACGACCTTGACTTTAATCCACTTGTCAATATTTTTCCATGGTTTTTTAGTCATGGCTCCCAAATAAAATTAATCACTGTATGACAGAAGCCGATATTCGGAGAGTTGGTGATGACATTCCCCTCGATTTATGTAACCTGAAAGTTCATTACTATTCGTGAAAATCTGCCTTTAGTCCACGTCCAGTCCCAAAAATTCGTCTCTCTAAGATCCAATAAAATACTACCATTCTGGAACGTTCCCCATTGCATCTTCCCCATGCGTGCTACATTCCCCGCCCATTTCATTTCTCTTGATATTATTGTCTTAATATTGTCTGTTTAGTATGACGAATCATCCGAGGTCTGTATTTCAGCCAGCCAGAGATAACAAAGAGCTGTTGTACGATGATGCACCAGGCAGCAAAGTGGGGGATCATGCCAGTGCCTGGTTGCAATCGGTCGTATTTCTAAAGCGATTAATTGATTGATTGATTGGATTTAATTGGTTTTTAGCGGAAGTAGTATGTTGATGGCTGTCTTCTGGACTTGTAGAAGTTTACCAACTTTTCGGAGGGCGATCATCGCCCTAATGATGGAGGCAGTAAGGGCCTTTGAAACGTCGCTGAATGTGGTCCACATTTCCCAATACCGCAGAGAATTGGTGGCCAATACAGCCCTTTCAGATTTCGTCTATATGTCACAACCTATTGTATTGATTAAAAAAAGAACACGTTTATAACTACTATGAATATTTAGTTGTAAGTGAGCACATCAGTGATTCGGATTTGGCTTGTAATTTTTTTTCAAGTTCAAAATTTCCGAAGATGGCTTCCGTTTAATCGATCTCTCACACGAATACAAAGATTATCACTCTGTGATTTTCTGAGTCTTTTTCTCAATTTCTTGCTGTTAAGTCTAAAGGGGTCTCAGGAACTGAAAGCCTCGTCAGGAAATTAAAATACAAAGAAACAGTTTTCCTGTGAAGATTTATTCTTTGTTTCGCCCAATCAAATTTCTAAACGTTCACTCAATATCGTGTCCCGGAGTAATAACATTTTTCTTTGCATCTGTGCATCTGTAATTTCTCGTGCTTTCTAGTTTGAGAAACTTAGACTATCAGATTTAAAACGTGACAATGGAAACCAGTAAAGACAACGGAGAAACAGAGGAATGGATAAAACTGAGGAGGGTAACAGCGAATAACGACGGAGAATGCACACAAAATTGGATATAATGACTTCAGAAGGGTTGGGGGAGGGGGCGTGTTCGTAACAGATAATAGCACAGTGATTAATTTTGTAGTTGGTTTGCAGTTGGGCTCTTCAGAAGCTTATGGGTCAGTAAACATCACGAAATAGAGAGGACGGAGAATAATGAGGATATTAGACACTGAGGAATAGGGCGATGAACGGAGAAACGTCGATTGTGATGATTAATAAAAGTAATTACGTTAATGGCAGTAACAGGATCAGCGGGTTGACGAAGCTCAGGGAAATAAATTAAGGGGCAACAAAGATTTATGCTGGATTCGGGTGTCGCTTTCGTGGAAATCCTAAGAAGCTTCAGAAGCATTCTGGACTCATGAAAATGCATTACGCTAATGCACCGTGCATTGTAGCGATCAGTTAAGAACTACTTTTAAACACATCAGAATAAACGCCTAATGCTCACTCAAGTTATTGACTTTAAATAAATTGCACTTAAATAAAATTTAGCAGAACATTAAATTGTTGTCCTCTGATACTCGATAAAATTACGAGTCCCCATTTTGATTTGCGTCCGACATTTTGTTTCCGGTAACTGCCTCTACTGACTTGTACTGCGTTTTATTTTAAGAGTTACTCCACAAAAACGTGATGTAGTGAGCTACTTCGTCTCTGGTGTAATGATATTTTCCCTTCGTTTGTCTCCAATTATTAACAGTACGGATATTAAGGTCGTTATATAAACAATTCATATTCAGACACATTACTTCTATATTTAAGGAGTAGTGCACATATGAACCGACAATATAAAAAATGGAGGTTACCAATCGCTAAGCCAATTGCGAATAAAATGGCACAAAATCTATGAAGACCCCAGTAAGAGTAAGTCCAAACCTGTATTACGGTTTCATTCATATGATAATTAGAAGTGGTCATAAAAATTGGCAGGCCTTAATTGTGTACGTAACAAAAGGCATGAAATATCAATCCGTAATTGAAAGGCTTCGTTGGCAGTGGGAGAAGAACACGTCTGTTCGGGCGACAAGGAAACTGAAAGGGTAATTAGGCGCCCATTAGGCCAGAATCTACGTCACTGATTCACCGAAACACGAAAAGACGAGTACATGTGAAAGTTTATCCCTAAACTTGCGACATTTACGCACATACAGAGACTTAGCGAGTGATCCAGATCATTAGCGGAAACCAGAGACCAGATCGAGACGCAAGGAAAATCTCTCCTGGAGCCATTCTAGCAGACGGGACAGAGATGGCAGGCAGACACAACTCCGCATTTCTACCAAACTTTCGCCGTAGCTGGCTCTATTAATGATCACAGACGCGTTGGCAACTTGCTTTGAATCTCGTTACAGATTACAAACCAACGGCGACGTGGTCTGGTCTTAATTAATTAATTATCTGCTTATGATGTGTTTAACGACGCCATCAGAAGGTCTGATTTTGGCGTGGACTGATAGGAAAAGTCCTGATATCAACCAGGCAGCTGCATTAACATTGAATACTTTGTTAAAATGTTTGCCAATACAAAGGCCCCTTCACATGAAATCGCTAATAAGTGTATATATTAAATAAAACAAAAGTTGTCAGTGGAACCACGGTTCCGGAGAATTTGACGTAAATACGTCTATACGGAAAGGAAGTTTATATATTGGCTTTATTCTAAATATTTCCTTTATACATGCTTTACAATTGAGTAAAGTTTGATTAAGACATTGCTTATTTAACTTGAATTAGTTACGCTTAAGATGGGTCTGTGGTAGCTGGATGTAATGCAAAGTAATGTAACGTTTCGTAGGTAACAACAATGCCGAGTAAACAGATGACGTTTCCTAGGTAACATAACAATGAAGTTACACTTTTTCGTTTCCCTTTTTCGTAACACTTTTTTGCCGAATGACCCTTCCTTATAGACGTATTTAAATAAAAAACAAATTAAAACAAAACAAAATAAAACAAATAGTCTATCTAAGCATTTTCCTGTTCGGAAAAGATGCACTGGCCATTATAAAAATTGACTGAAACCGTTCCTGTGAGTGAACTTCATGTAAGTTCACTGCTAACTGATGCAGTTTCGTTCTTGGAAACCGTGGGCACCAAAACTAACAACTACGTAACAAGGACTACAGTTAGTCAAGAGATGTGAAATAATTGGTAGCATTAGGGATGCGAGATATTCTTTATCGTAATGGGAAAGTAACAATACAAAATCACTTTCACTTTCATAGCTGGTGGAGATTGAAGTGAATGTCTGCTCTCTGCCAAGCAACAGATAAATCTGTGACAGAACGTGCTGTTGTAATACGTTTTAAAGTTTAAGAACGTAATAGCATTTGTTTCTGTGGTCCCTTGTCAGTCGCCTTGAAGGATTTATTCTGCAGGCGACGAGGCAAATTCCCATCCGTCAGTGCCATCTTCATTTCTATCTCACGACGTTCAGGTAAGAGCAGAAGTGACATCGCGGTCGCCTGGTAAGTTCTTGCCAGCCTGAAGTATCAATCAAGTCACCGTAGAAGCAGAACTTTGGCTCTTCGACGCGTACTTCATAATCTGGAGGTCATGGATTCGACTTCATATCTGGATGCTGCCCGAGTGAGGTTTTTGATGTGTTTACTCAGTCTCTTCAGGTGAATTACAAGAAATAATTTTGAACAGAGGCGAGGACTAACAAATGCATGTCTACTCATCATTCATAAACATCTTCGCATTTGTGAAGCTCCTCATTACGCAGTTATCTCCAATCTTCTATCACTTTATCCAACTTTGATTGAAATATTCTCCTAAGCACCCGGCTTTCAAACGCCCTCGAAATCTGTTCTGAACGTAACTTAAGAGACCAAAATATAAAATTATAATTTTTACGTCTTGATATTCACGTTTTTCGGTACCAGAGGACGCCAAATGGTTCCGAACCGCGTGCTTGCATTCATTCACCGAAGTTCAACGCAAATGCGATTTTGATTTCTTATCGTCGTTCCAAATTCCTTTTGAACTTTTCCACAGCATTTCGAGCTCCCATTGTGCGCTGGCTTTCTCGTGTATCCGAATGACGAGACGGGAAAGTGTACTTAGTTTCGCCTCCGTGCTCTTCTAGTCCAACTTCCCGACTTTCATCAGACAGAGCCTCGTGTTTTTCATGGCGTGTGTATATATTTCCTTTCCACCCAGCACTTATCTACTCGCTCTTCATTATCATCATTCTGCGTAGTTCTGAAGTTCGTTCCGCGTCATTTAGTAAATAAAGTCTCGGCGAGATATTCTCAGATCTTGTCCCTGGAACGAAGTCCGAAAGACATTCAGGATAAAACCGCGGAGGATTCAACAGTTGCGGTTCGTTATTGTTTCTGAACTAATGCAAAGGTTGTAGACGTGTTATCGGATTATGCATACATCGTATTATAAAATTAATTGCCTAAACTATATCAATTAAATCCAGTTTTGTTGGTTTGAATGTCAAATAGCCTAACCTCCGGGCCTCAATTCCAATTAGACCTCCAGCTGCTGGCTTCCTACATGTGAATACGAATCGTATATAATAACGGGCAGTGAATTCACGGAAATTGAATGTTATTTGCTTATGTTGTTCTTGTGGGTTACGACGCCGTGTGGACTAGTAGGCAAGCAATGCCTTCATCATCAGTGTTCATTTTTAATTAAAATTAGCACTCGGATTATGTCGAAGAAGTTTCTCATTGTAATGAGGCTATTACATTAGCAAAAGTCAGGTCCCTGGTTCGATCCGGACAGTCGCGTTAGCCACCTATATTAGAATAAAAAGGAACGAGAACGGTAATAATAAATATATTTATAAAATATTATTAAAGAATCACAAGAAGGCGAAAATATAGCCACGTCCCAGAACGTCTTGTGAATCACATGTGAATATTTCAGATAATGAATAATATTTATCTCTGAAAATGGAGACATTGTGTTCATTCAAAACGCCGATATCTGCCTACAAGTCCACACGGTGTCACAACCCGTAACAATAACAATTATGCATGTGAATATATATCGTAATGGGGGGAGGACAAACCAAACGCCCCCAGAACCGTCGCGGCGTCCACTCTCCAAAATAAAACAGTGGAAAATAAAACAAGTTTGTAAATTACCTGGGGGACATCGCGTCGGGTGGCCAATGTCGCAGAACATTTCCCGGGCGACAAAACGAAACTTGGGGGGGGGGGGGGGGGGGCTAGAAGGAGAATGAGACGGGACCAGCGGGGGTTAGGAGGAGAGACAGCGTCTGCCTTTAACGCTACGGACTTCCTGCATTCCTTGCAAGTCTCAAGATTACAGTCGCGGACTGTGGTCGTTGTCGTGCGCAATGCACTCTGCTTCGTAACTACTTCCAATCTGACGAATGTCTAAAGTTGAAGTCAGGCGATGAAGGCACCATTACCCATGATCCCATGCACACGTATGGTGACGTCATTGTTCTTGATGGCTATCATCTGTTCGCATGTAAAGTTTAAAAATTCTGTAATGATGTTCATGAAGTAATTCAAAATCCTCTCTTGTGACGTCATTATCCATGGCGATAAAATCTATTAATTGCTAGATAAACTATTCGTGCTTCTATCAGTGGCAAAATGAACTATGTATTTCGATATCTATAACAGGCATTGTGGAAGTATTCGTGCTGACATCTATCAACGGCCTGTAAACCAAGAGTGGAGAAACTATCCTACAGGCTAACAGAGAAATAACCCTAGAAGTCAATGCAGGCAAACCTAAATACATGGGCGTAATACGGGATCAACATCAGCAACAACGGCAGAAGATAATTATAAGGATTTGGGAACAGCAATTACAAATAGAAATGTGGTCCATGATGAAATTAAGAGAAAAATACATTCGGGAAAGGCTTGTTGTTATTCAATTCGAAAACTGTCATCAACTCGTTTACTATCAATAACACCGAAAATCGGGATGTATAAAACAGTAATTTTGCCTGTTGTCTTGTATGGTTGTGAAACATGGTCTCTTACCTTGAAGAAAGAACATAGATTACATTTGTTTTAAAACAGGATCTCAGGAGGATATCTGGACCTAGGAGGGATGAAATAAGTGGGAAATTTGGAATTCTGCATAACGAGGAGTTGCGTTAATTGTACGGGTCACCTGGAACAGTGAGGATAGTGAAATCTAGGAGGCTCCGATGGGCTGGACATGTAACACGCATGGGGGTAGAAATCCAAAGGGTGCATACAGAAATTTGGTAGGGAATACTTCAGGAAAACGACCACTGGGCAGACCAAGCAGGAGACGGGAGGATAACATTAAGATGGATATTAGGGAGGTGGGCTGTGAGGATGGCAAAAGGATGCAGTTGGCTCAGGATCGTTGCGGGTAGCGGGCTTTGGTGTTGTGAGTCAATGAAACAGACTTCTGCAAGTGTCTTGCCGTTTACCTGTTCTCAGATTTAACTGTAAGTGACCACATTTTGTGGCGTCGGTGAGGTGAAAATCACGCCGAACAGTCGTCGTCGGCTGAGCGCGTTTAATTTCTGTCATGACGAGTATCAACGCAGCGTGAATTTCTGAGGTGAACGTAACAGAATCACAGTTTAATTAAGCAGCACGAAGTTACGATGATTGAACTTTGAATAAGAGGTTTCAGAAGGACGTAAATTCAGGAAATTAGAAGATGGCGGAATAATCACAAATTCTTTGGCGTGATGACAGTGACTGATGGATGCAGCTGGATCAATAAAGTAAGTGGCAGAGACAATGGTTCTTAACCTTTCGGTGCTCTTGGGATGTTCGTTTCTCTGCAGCTCACGAGAATAAGAATAGAAAAAAGTAAAATCCGTAATAAGAGCAAGCCTTTTTCAGAAATATTACTTCGCTTGTTCTGGAGTCTTCGATAATTTTTCACTGTCACGTATTCTTGTAGGATGCGTGTTCATTGCTAGGATCACTGCTTGAAATAATTACTTTTTTAACGTAAATTGTCTCCGACAAGTGAAATTACATTCAACACAACTTGCGTAAGGATTAAACGAACGCCGTCCCAGACTGTCGGCATACGAAATAATTTGCGGCATGGAGCGGGGTGAGGCGCCTCACAGCCATCGTGACACACCACCAACAGTAACATAATGTTTGCCACAGCGTTTAAAATACGAGTTCATTCTTAAGCTTTAACCAATGATTAATATATTCTCATTTATTTATTTATTCAGTGTTCTGTCTGACGACAGGTCCATATGAACAGGATCCTTCCATCCTTTTCTCGGACTGGGACCTGTTCATATACGTTCTTGGCAGATGATCCAGAAGTGGTTTGCCATTGCCTTCTTCTGTGTGTGAATGGAGTAACTGTTGTGATGCCACGGAGGAAAACTCCGTGTTGCCTAGACCACGGCCTTGCCCAACACAAGTTATAAATTCGGGCACAGCCGGGAATCGAACCCGAGACCCCAGGATTACAAGGCCAGCGTTCTAACCGCTAGACCACGTCTTCTTATTATTATTTAGTGTTCTGTCTGACGACAGGTCCATATGAACAGGATCCTTCCATCCTTTTCTCGGACTGGGACCCGTTCATATATGTTCTTGGCAGATGATCCAGAAGTGGTTTGCCATTGCCTTCTTCTGTGTGTGAATGGAGTAATTGTTGGGATGCCACGGAGGAAAACTCCGTGTTGCCTAGACCATGGCCTTGCCCAACACAAGTTATAAATTCGGGCACCGCCGCGAATCGAACCCGAGATCCCAGGATTACAAGGCCAGCGTTCTAACCGCTAGACCACCGTGGCTCTAATATTCTCATATAGGGATAATAATGTGATGTTGACAATTATATGATGTTATAATTTCCTTACTCGATTTTGTATAATCATTCTTCTATCCGGTGGTTCGAAAACTCTTCCTAACTATCGTCATAGACATATTTCCTGGGGTAAGGCGGCCGGAGTGTGAAGCAGAAACGTTGTGACATTTCAGTTAATTGGTTAAAAACTATTAATTATAATAAAAATGGCTGTCGTCTGGTAGAAGTTTACCGCCGTTTCAGAGGTCCCTGTCGCATGTATCACCGCGAATCAAAAAATAGGTGAGCTCGTGACCACACTTCGCCTTGCCCCCAACTCAGAACTGGAGATGAATCTATGAGCACGTGTTTCTCAGATATTCAAATGCTGTCACATCATCACGTGTTTTATCATTATCATCAAAATGACAGGCTATTTTTGCATATTATCTTTAAATCGTCCAAGATATTTTCTCCTGTATCTCCCGGGAGAAAGATTACATCGTTTATTATGAAACCTTTAATACTATATTTATGCAGTTGATACAGCGTCACTAAAAATCCGACACTAATCATAATCATCATAATTTTTCCGCAAGTGTCCCTACATTTTCAGTGAAACGTGTCTTTAATATTTTCGGAGGGGGGGCGCGGGGCTTTCTTTAGGTCGACGAGATGGATTGTGGGTAAGAAGACAATGGCGCAAAACGAAATGTTGAGTGGACTTGCATTATGGGTAACCACTTCCATGAGCCTTTTCTCTACAGCGTCTACCTTACCAGGTCCTGACGTTCTGTTCAGTGGTTTTCTGGTTGTAGTACAAATGTAGGAAACAGAATTAAAGTTTCCCGACTTACTTCCTACGCTAAAAACGAAAACTAATAAGAGTATTAGAGAGAAGAACAGAAGTCACAGCATCTTTCAAGTTGTGAGTGGCGTTTCCTTTGCGAGGTGGAAAAAATCCACTCACTCTCTCCCTCTCTCTCTCCGACGGACTTGTTTGTTCCTCGCCCTGCACTCGAGAGTGTTTTGTGGTCGATTTCCATTCGTTTTGGTGAAATACAACAAGGACCTGCCCACTCCACTACTTCCTGAATAGGGTTTCATAACTTTCCTTAAATCCTTCGAGAGAAAGATTTGACCTGTGCTTTGTTGTTTTTGGAATTCTGAATTGTACTCGAAGCAGTGGTCCATCGACGTGTAAATTATAACGTGGTATTAAATTTCGCTGAAAACAATGAATATAATTCATGTTCGCTAGTACGTATGTCTCTTGAATCATGTCTCAGTCAATCCATATCTGAACATAATAAGTTATTTTGAACCAAATGTTTACAATGAATTATGTGACCAAAAAGATGAAATCTCTAAAGGCGTTTTATATCAAGTTAGGCCCATGCAGCATATCTGTGTGAGCTCTGAGATTTTCTGGTTTGTCTAATGATCACTCATCGCCCTGATGATGGAAGCAGCAATCATCTCTAAAACGTCAGTAAGCATCCACCAGACCCAGTGGCGCAACGACCCAGAAGACAGCCATCTTCAGACTCACCGCCGTGAAAACCTCAAATCCTACTTAGTAATTAATTCCACCCACTGTCTGGGAATGTTCGTCCTTTGTCTTCTTCTACTTATATTATTTTAGCAATTCTCCTTTCTCTCTCTCCACAACGAGCCTTCTAAATCCAAACCTTTCATTGCTTACAGCGTTTACAGGTGACCCTCATTACACACGGGCGAATCGCCGCGTATAACGAAAATGCTTAAACCATCGCCATTTTGATGTGGAACGTGAGCCAGAATTCGTTTGCGCTAGGCTGGCCATTTGCATCGCATTTCTGGTAATTCGGAACAGGCAATTGGCTGTGAGATTTGACTGCGGGTAGGATAATGACGCACCTCAGAATACTGAAATGAAACCGCGGATAAGGGAAACGCGAATGGCTAATGCGCCTAAAACGGCAGTTACGTGTTCTTGTAAAAGGGTCAGAAATTGTTGGACGAATACAAATAGTGAGTTTGGGGAAATACAGAATAAACTATTCTAATTTGTATTGGTCGGGTTAATTTTCTCACCACGTATTCAGAAAAAATATTAGATCCACATTCGCGTTCTCCTAAATTCCTTACAAAATTTTTGAACATTTACAAGTCTTTGTAATCACTGTGATTAAATCTCATACAATAGAACACATTTTAAAATAACCATTTATTCCTTTAAACTTTCTTTGATATTTCACCGATATGAGTTACTCAGTACTATTTCAAATATAATTTTTGCATGCAAGTTTGTGATTAATATAAATTATTTAAACAAATCTCTATCAATTTCTGTAGTCGAGATTCTTTTTAAGCTTTATCGGGTTAAGTATTCTTTGCTGTTCTCATCCGGAATCAGTTTTCAAGTTCTGAACGTTAGTACATTCACACCTCGAGACGGCTTCTATTCTGCACGATCCTGTATTTCGTTCATACATCCCGTACTTTGAGAAGACTGTACGCGTTGAAGTTCCTGAACCGTGACGGAATTCTGGACGTCGAAACTAACAAAAGTCATTAAATTCGGTAGGGGGGAAAATTATCACTTTGTAGAAGTAATATTGCTAATCTTTTTGTAAAGGTTTTCGGCTGTGTACCTCTACTCCATCATTCAATAAATCTGCGTCGATTACTGATTCTTGGCAGACCTACGGGCACCCATAATTTCATGTACCGAAAATTATTTTTTCAAGCTAAATTTTACGTAGCGAAATAAAGAAGTTATTCCAGTAGACTGGTTCAGTTATTAACAGCACGATGTGTGTATTCTACATTTGCATCACTTAAAATATTACGCTGCTCGTCCCAATAGCCTCGGGTCCTCCTGATCTGTACGGACGAACATCAATTTCCATGCAGGGGAAGAACCCGGAACTCATTTCCTGTAAAGCAGATACAGCGTGCTTCATCGCTGCCTTCCGGTTTGAATTTATTCTGTAATTAGTTTTTATGAAGTTACTAAACATTTGCCAGTCGTGTACTAAGAAAGTAAGAGAATATCAGCGTTCTTAATTGTAGCTCCGAGCGACTATCCCGGATTAGAGAAATTTTATTTACTAAAATCGAAAATTTAACATACGAGAGCTAAGCAAATATGTTCTCCCAGCACAGAAACTTGTTTTCATTGACATTATTAACGTAATTTACTTCACAATTTACACTGTTCCATTTGACCGTCTAAACTTTGAGAGTTCTGTTCATTAGCACAGTCTCTACTGCCCGAAATTTTATGTATTTAAGTACACTGTTCATATTGTAAATTTATGTATTTTAAAATGACATGATGATTATGAATGATGAATAAAGATGTGGTGGAATCTCTTAAGGTCATATATGGTGGGAATTTGAGATTCTCCTCATTATAAAATTGGGCCGAGTAGTTTTCAAAATAGCTTGGACTTGATCGTGACGTTCTGTCCGTCTTTTGATAACTTTCTTCCAGAACGACTTTAGAAAGATTTACTTCTAGACAGTTTGACTACGGTGTGTTTCCCTAAACATGATTATTTTGGACACTGACCACCGCTGTAAGTTTTCAAACACGTTTCAGAGACTGGATCCGCGTCTGCTAAGAGCGGAAAAGTTTCGCATTCCCTGGGAGCCAGAGACTGAGACATCTTCTGTCTAAAGTATCAAACTGAGTATGATCTTAAGTCACTCTCGCCTGATAATGCAAACAGAAGCAATTTCCGAAAAGTGGGGTTTAAAAACTCTTGGCGAAAGACCATAACAAAAGAAAGATACAAAATTCATAACACTGAGGTAATCAGTTAACAGACTCTCCGGTTACTCATTTAACAAGTACTCTCTGATTTAAATTCAGGTTTCAAAGGATTGTACCTTTTATGTTTCAATAATATGAACGCTATCATCAAATGTTTTAATATCGTCAGCTTTCAGGTACAAGTTAGACGTCAAACTCAGGATGCAAATACACAAAGGAAAACTAGTACCAAGTATTTATAACAACATAACAGCTCCTTTGAAACCCCTTACTTGAATATAATGCACCTACAGGTCTGCACTTCCTGCTGATGATATGAAGAGTGAACTTTGAACTAACGCTACGTTAACATGAATTTCGCCTCGGTTCGTACTCCCGCGTTTTCCATCAGAGGCGAAGGAAGAGGTAGCTGTTTCCTACGACACAAGTCCGACCTCTGCCTCCCAGCAAACCGTTTCTGATGTATAACACAATTAACTTACATTAACCTCGGTTTACTGGAAAATCAAATTTATTCTCTACGTTGCTCCTACTTCGCGGTCCCTTGCAGACGAGCGCCCTGGATGGCGCAATATAACAACCGACGGTGCCCGAGGGATGTTCTGATGGCGAGGGGACGCAGTCCGCTTAGCTGAGTCAGTGTGGCGGAGTGGCTTGGTTACTAATCCAGTTGCGGCAAGTGTGATTGTCGCTACTGCAAACCGTGCCAAAATTAGAACGTACAGATGACGGATTTTTCGTGCGAGCTAAGTATTTTAGACCACGAACACTAAAAGAATTTCTTACGGCACAATAGCGGAAATGCATACATGTATCTGAGACCTTCTTCAGAAGCTGACAGTTGCTCAGAAAGTCACGAACTTCACCAGCCTTCATAAAACCCCAAGACTCATTACTATGTTCATAAATTCCTATCGATCGGCCCATGTCCTCAGCTAGATGATTCCAATCCACACGCCATCCTCCTTATTTCCTCTTTCTTCCTCAGTCACATAAGTTTTTGGAGTCACGTTGTTTTTACGTCCTGTATTCGAGACCCGAATTTGGTTCTCCGTGAACCAGTTGCCAGCATTGCAATTATCCAAGCCCGTAGTTATTCGCCCTGCCTACACATTACTATCAGTCTGCTCAGGAACTCTTGCCTCCGGTCGTACAGACCGGATTTCTCCCGGAAGCTAGACGTGACGTCACGCAGTACCTATTTACTTTTAGCTCAACATTAATTAGCAGCTGTCTGCTTCCAAACAAGGCACGAGGCCTCGCATTCCCGTGCCTTCAAGCAAGTTAGCACAGTCGCATTTCTGCAGAGCAATTGTAGGGCCGACGTGTAGCCACAGCTTCTGAGAACCGACTTGTTCGAGGTGCAGTGGTCGTCATTTTTGTTTCTTATTCTGTGGTTACAGGGTTCGAACCTAGGAAATAGGCTTTCTCGTGACTGTACCGAGAGAGCATCTTCGCGAATGTTGGACACTGCATTTAAAGTTTGTCTATCCCTCGCCATTTATCGTTGTTCTTCTGTCTACACTACGAAACAAAAAGGCTGTAATGACGAACGGAGAAAAATCTGTCGTGACATCTGTGATTTTTGCTGCAGTGAAGAACTCGATGTTGGACTCCAATATTTTTAACGCAGTATGGACTTGTGGGTAGGAACATACTGCCTCAGTTGTCAGTACACAGGACACTCGTCTTCTCACAGGCTAATAATATTCACGTTTGTGATGAAGGTTTAGTTCCTTGTCCGTCCACACCTCACTCACTTATGGCGCCATCAATAATCCAGAGATCGCTCTATTCACGTCAGAGGAAATCATTTTTACACGAAACACGCATGTTGTTTACACTATCTGCGTTCAACTCTAATGGTTTCGCGAATATAACTAATTTATTAAGAGCAGGCTAGGCCTGCTTGGTACATGTACAATGGAAAACTTTGCCATCTCGTTTTGTCGTTCTTCCATGCGCTAATTTGGGACTGGAACGTACGTAACAGTTCACACTACGCGTAAACATTAGAAGCCATAGTAATTGCTACGTAATTATGTTCGTTTCATTATTATTACATAACATTTAAAAAAAAATTATCGTATACTTTTGCCGAATTAGTAGATATCAGTTTTAAACACGATTATTATTTTGTGAACTGTGTAGATTAAGATTTAAAAAAATTAGACGTTTCGGAAAATCAACACGTGTTCGTCATCATTAAGCAGTGTAGGAATTTCTTGCACTGTTGGACCTTGCGGACAGAGGCAGTTTTGAGATGAGTAACGTCCTGCTGACGAGACAGATCGAGTTCTCGAAACGTCGGATTTGAAGAAACTTAAGTTGATGGGTAATTTTCAAAGAAATAATAACGACGTTTATGACAACATGCCTTCATCAAAGTATTTTTAGTTGGATTAGTACCGGTCTATACAGTTTTGCTCTTTGAAATCAATAACCATAAAAACTTCGAGTCTCTAACGTACACAAAATAAAGAGTTTAGTTTTCTTTGACAGATAAAAGCTCGTGTTAAAAATTGAAATATTCTTGAAATTTTGTAAAAGGTCTGGTCACTCTGTTACACATTCTGTATTTAAAGCGATGAATATCCATGATTCATGACTGGGCACTTCAGTGGAACATGGACCTATTACTACTACGGCACGTGGAAATGATGAAAGAAAATTTTCAGCAAATGATGAATAGCCGCCCCGGAACGAATGATTGATGTTACATGAGGATTTTCATCCATCCCTGGATTACTGAGGGCGCCATAAGTGAGTGAGATGCGAGGGACAAGGAACTGGAACTTCAGTTCACACGTCAAAATCAGTCTGTCAGGCGAGAAGAAATTTATTGGTGCCCGGATAACATGATTGCTGTTATCGGTCTTTGTGACACCAAATAGAAGCGGATACACGTCGCGTTTTAGCAGTTCATATGACGGAATCCGCTGTATTCTGATCTCCGATCACATTTTAGAAGAGCCTTGTATTCTGCAACACAGCACAGTTTAAGAAACCTCTTAAGCTATTCCTTTAACCCTTGTGCTATCATGCGGAGGTTTCCCTTAGAATGCAAACCCAAAATTATAAGACGGACAGACGCAGCGGTATTAAAAGGCATTCGAGAGGACTACGAACGCGCTTACAAGTGAAAACAAGAGGTGGGTGTGCCCATTCTGTCTGTCCCATTTCGTACGCGTGTCGCAGCGCGAATTGAATACGGGCGTCTGTACATTTCAGAAATACGACACAGCAAAATCTGTATTCTGTAGCAAACCATAACACACGACGCATCACTTTCAGTTACGTTTGTACGGCACGAATTTAAACTCACTTATACGAAAACACTGGCTAATTCTGACGGGCACAGTTGCGGTGTTTCGTAAAATCACCTCTCGCAATATTATATTTGACGTTAAGCAACGTAACAGCACAAACTGATCTGAGGGTATACGTCACACACAACTGAAATTTCAGAGGAAAGTTACTCAATTTTATAAAATTGTTTTACGAGGACACGAGCAAGTTATTTAGAACGCATACATGCTTTATTTACGAAAATGTATTTGATTAAGTTAAGGTACATTGTGTTGTGGCTTCTCTGCATGTTTCAACATAAATTAATTTTAAATCTTTTAGTATTCAAGTGTCAGATTTATTGTTTTATTGGAGACAGATTACGTATCATAAATATATCAGTGGCCTTGTAATAACATTGTGTTAATTGTGTAGAGCTGTTATGGTACGTGAATATCAATATTTCAAGTAAAGTTCCGAGTCAGTAAAGTTCTGGCCACTACATAAATTCTGTACGTTCGGTTTGTTAATAGACTAACGTTTTCTAGTCATCATAGTAAAGAACCAGCCAATAATAGCCTTTGCCACGAGAGAAACCTTTTGAGCTAACAGAACACAACGCCAGGCTTCAAAAGCCCTGGCTAATAAACCGACGCGAATTGAATGCTTGTGTTTTGCTAACTTTGTGACCGATACTACATTGCTGCCGAAACGCTGATGATGAATTAGTGAAACCTGAATAAAGTTACAGTTTAGAGCATGGGCTGGCATACTATGGTCCGCGGGCCGGATGCTGCCCAAGAGAGATTCACGACAACTGACTTAACCGTAAATTATGTTTAATCGTCACTTATTCATAACTGCTTCACAGCTTTTGAACAATGATTTTTGTGAGGCCATTCGCGCCTAAAATGACTTCCCAGCTCCGGTTTTAATGCATTCAGAACAAACAGCAGCATGATTAATATATTACTGGGGCGAGTAGCGAACGTAACTTCAGGTTCGAAATGCGAAAGTGCAGAAACACTGGACATTTTGTGGAACGGGTTGAAAGCGCTGGTGGGCAACTTCGGGTCACGGTCGTATTACCGTCAAGAAAACGCAGGTTTATGATTTATAACGACGCCTTAACAACGTTTAACAGAAAATACAACGCTTTATTTTGAATACTTTCCAGTACACACCATTCAGCATGGTGTGGCATTGGTGGATTCACGACCCATCGGTACATGGGTTCGACCGGGACAGCGACATTTAACGCTCCTGCTGTTACCCTCTTTCGCAAAATGATGACGAAACTGGAGTAATTGTTGGAATGCCACGGAGAAACCGGGGAAACCCCGGAGGAAAACTCCGTGCCTTGCCCAACACAAGTTGTAAATCTGAGCATCGCCGGGAATCGAACACGGAACCCCAGCGTTATAACCGCTAGACCACCGTGGCCACTGAATCTGGTTTAACTGAACTATGCATTTCTCGTACGTTATAATTTTAAAAAGTTGGTTAAATAAAGAATACATGCGGAAGAAGATTTCCTGTAAGCTCCGTGTAACATTTAAATTACACTGTTGAGTTTTTATATTAATACTCTGATTTTGCAGGTAATGTATTGATGTAGATTTTATTTTGCAGTCCACAATCCATTTCAGTAACATATCATAACAGTCAGTGTGCAGTAATTGTCCCTGCCTTTGTCTTAAAGCTAAACATGTTGTGATGATCTTTGGCGACGTTAAATGAGCAATATTAGACATTTTTTCCAATATGTCTGTCTACATTATTTAAAAAATACGATGACAAAGAGGTTATTATTGCTTATGTGGGCTTCTTCACTTCCACATTCTCAGTTGTTAGTAATCTGTTTTGCCATATCTCGAAAGCAAAAATCCACCATGCAAGAAATTGTTAAAAATTAAAGAATTAGCATTCTGAGATAATTATTGCTTTACTCTATTCAGTGTAGTCGATTAGCAGGAGAAGAACTTCTTATTACAACTGAGGAAAACACAGCACAATGAAAATTACTTTTTCACAATTTCGTCATTGTCTAAATTATAGAGTTGTAAAAGTACAACGATTCGGATTCTGTATTTTGATTCCACCTTCAGGGTAGAAATGAAAGAAGAGGACAGAAAGCTTTTTTGGGGGAGGGGGAGGGGGGGCAACCAAGTTCAGCTTGCCTCAGTTTTTATAATTTTATAATTTTGACGTTGGCCAAAATTCAAAATAACAATTTCACTGCCGTTTCTAGTTGTTTCGTATGTTTGAACCCCGGACGCCCAGTTTCCGAGACGCCGAGTTGGGGGTCTCGATCAGCGGACAGTCCGAATGGAAGTACTGCACGTTAACTCGACTCGCCACGCCTGCTCGCAGTTTGTCACACCGCAGAGTACTTTAATTCTCCACCTCGATGAAAAACTTCTACTCACAAGCTTCTGTTCACGTTGAGAGAAATGATCTGCCTCACACCATCTTCATGGTATCCTCATCGACAGGGATCCCCCGTGCGTCATTCTTCCTAGCGCTCGGAGCATTCCGGTCACGGAGTTTGCTTGGTTTACTCAACATTACTCGCTAGTAACTTCCCTCTTGTGTGAAGGAACCGAGATACATTTAAGTGCCCTAATCCCGTAAAATCTCGATTTATGCACAGCGCCGTTAAATGTAGAGTCTCTGGTTTTCTGAAACCATTGTTCGTCCTAATTGTTAAGGAACACACGAACCGAAGACATTGCCCCCAGTAGGGCAAAGTTATTTGGTCTGTATTTCTACTAGTATGTGCTGTGAAACGACGAGTAGCATTACATCCGGAAGGTCTCAAGGTTTTTTGTCTCATGTTCTCGTCTGGTTGTTCTTCGATTCACATGTGCGACATTCTATTGCCATCTAAAGCAATAGACCGCAGACAACGTACCTCATCGACACAAGACACATTCTGTAACATTGTACCACGTATTTTCTCATTCAGAAAAGCACCGGAGCTAATTTTAATCCAATTTACGCCAAATACTTCCTGCTTTTGTAACGGGTTGTATTATCACTAAAGTAATTGGACACATTTTTTAAATGCCTCATTAATTCTCTGCTGATTCGTTTATCGGAATTTGATTTTCAAGAGTACAGAATATTACCACAGAGAGGACCTTAACTTTGTTTTTATAGACTTTACAAAGTAACCAATACGTCAAGTGTAAGTGTTACCGTTTATGTGAAATTAAAAGTAATAGTTTAGGGTAATCTCCAATGGCGTAACCACATTTCCATATTTCCATGTTCTTCTAACATCTCTAGTTTCCGAGCTATAGAAAACATTTTCAACAGGATCTGAACTCAGAACATTTTTTTCTGGGTTACGACTGCGTTCCTGTAATCTCCGTACGAAAGCAAAAAAATTTTAAACTTGGGGGATTCTTCTCTCACCCTCGGTTTGCTACGTACAAAAACCATTCTCACCGAATCTCCTACCCAAATATTTTGTAGGAATTTCCAGCTTTCCGAATCAGTTTCCTGGTGTAAACGCACAAGGATGACAATCTATGTGTCTCGTCTCGGCCTATAAGCAAACGTACGCACATGCCGACAAAAAGTTTAAAAGTTGTACGTAAGATAAGAATAGAAAACCCAGAGGAGGAATCAGATGGAGACACGTGGCAAAATGTCCGACGTTATTATTTGAGACTACGGCAAGCTCAACTTAAGATCAGGTGAACGATCAGCTTGCACAGAATTGTGCAAAGATAACAAGGATATAATAAACATGGAACACAAAGGGGTAGACACCAATTAATGAGTGCACGAAGATCTGACGTGGATTAAATTGGCTTTCGACACCTGGTGCAGTGGCCCGGAGTTGGTCGTGTTACTGCACTGCATGTGAAACTGTCAGCTTATCCACTTATAACTCCCAATGCGTTATTACTGACAGTTTGAAAAAATTATGAGCTGTTTGTAACGTAAATGACGTTGGCATTACAAAATAATTGATGAAACGAAGAGTGTTGCACGAGATTCGAAACCGCGACTACTAGACTACCACCGAGCCATCCGAGTTGCCTAATTTATTTATAGACACCACAGTGTAGCAATTTGAGACTTCGGTCTTAATTTGCTTAGACAGTGATAAATTAGTTCGCGGTAAAATTCGTATCACAGTTGATAAACGTTGCTAAAGAAGTGTGCCGACGGTCTGGAATCAAACGGAGGCGGTGCCTTGTTAACGGCACAGGGTGTCTATAAACACGCTTGCTACATCGGGTTACAAATTGCAGGGGTAAGAAATGTATTGTCGATGCTATTTACGTATGTCCCAAGCAAAATATTTAAAATTAGTTTTCATCAAATACATTTATGATTATTGCTCAAATAGCCACAACGTTATATTCTGGACTGTCACAACGCGAAGACTTTTAGGTCAGGTTACCGGTGTTACAGAGGAGCATTGTACTTCCGTCTTCAGGGTAATTACGCTCTGGTCTACACAGTGTGGTAACCAGAACGAAATATAAAACCTGACCTCCTTCATCATTTAAAATCTCAAGCCTTAATGTTAATTGCTCTAAACTCTTATTAAAATAATTCATGTATACGAAAAGAGTCGAACTGCAAATATATGTTGATTTAACACATAAGCACCGACATACGAATGTCTCACTGCATGTCTTCTGCTCTGTTCGGAGAATGAGCAATGATTGTTACTGTGGATTTTTTTTAAAAATAATTACTGTCCAAGTTTCCGAAATTTGTTTCTTTTGGGCATAGCTCTAGATAAAATGACATACTTACAGTCCTGTCATGGACTACTATAATGTTCATCAATTCATTATTTATTAATTCATTAGCACGAAATTTTATGAAGACAAATACCATATTATGCACAGAGGAACTAAGCAGAAAACAGAGAAATTTATCACAAGAAATCAGTGCCGTACTGTTAAAAACAATGTAAAATACGTTCAAATACTCAAGTTTAAAATATAGTGAAATGTGAAATACTGAATCGAGCATTAGTAAGCTTAGTAGTCCATGCACCTGGCATGCCACTTAGCCCGAAGTTGGACGCTTTTGTTCTGGAAAGTAAAAAACTAAAAACACTATTCAAGTCAATAGTATTAACTATGATGTGTTTCCGAAGATGTTTGTTTAAGTAAAATATTCAGAAATCCCAAGACTCCTATTATTTATTGACGAGTGTAAAACAGTAAGAGAATTATCAGAAAAATGTTTGTCCATAAAAGAGTTGTGGTACATTTCGCAGAAATTGAGTACCAACATGATCAACCTAACGGCCTTAAATCTAAAATCATTCGACGTATACATTTGTTAATAACACACCCGTCCATGTCACTTTAGGCTAGTCTCCCTGACTTCGTAATCAGAGCCTGCACAAGACTAATAGGCGTACACGTTACTTTTTAATGATGTTACTGATGTGATATCCCTCTGTTGAATACTCGCGTACTAATACCAAAACCACTTCTGATATTGTACTCGGGAGAGTCGTTTTAAGCAGCTCAGCGACTAATAGCTAGTCATGAAGGTTTTTACTTAAGCCAACTGTTCTCTGTCTGTTATTACACCGTACTCGAAGGTTTACTCCACGATTGATATTCAGAGTTCGATTTCTCCATTTTGACAAGATCAGAGAATTTCAAGCCGACTAGGAGAATGTGCGACACAAACTTTTGTTTCCGAGAAGACGCGATTCAACGGCGTGTTTAATTTACTAAAACAGTCGCAAGATGTTGAATGTTGCAAAGGGAATAAGGGCGAGATTTTTTATTTTCTCTAGGAAGTTTAAATTCTTTTTTCACCCAGAGGGGAAACGTGGATCGAATATTTCCTTCTAGGCTCCTCTACAGAGATTCTTTCAGACGAAGTTACGTTTTTCCTCTCCCCCACGGCCATATTTTTCTTACAGAAGTGATAACTTCATCGCAAACTTTTCCACTCCATGACCTCCAAGTCTCCACTTGCATATAAAGTACAGAATTTGATGTGAACACAGAAAACAAAGTTAAAATCACATGCACTTAGATGAATTATTATACATTTTTTAAAGAACGTGCTTTGTGTCTATTGAGGCAGCCCTGAAGTCTTTTTCTTCCTAAAAAAAGAATCCTTATTCCGTGAATAATGTGGGATACAAATACTGTATGTCTCTCACGTAACCTCTTTCAGCAACATCAGTTTCCATGTCGCCACCTTCTCATTGTCCACAGAACACACTTCCAGATGTCACTAACCTACCAACACTAGGAGACCCACGAAGAACATAGTTCCGAGTGTAATATTCCTCACTTACGATATCTCTTCAACCTCAGAGTCTCAACACCTTTCAAAGTATTTCGTTTTCAATTGTTCTGTCAAAGTAAATAAAGATGTTTTATATATCATAATCTTCAGCAAATTCTGAGGTAGATGGGACAATAGAGTAGAGTTGAGGAAAAATAAGATTAGGAGTTTTCAGTGTAAACTTTGTAGCAATTGGCATCACCAGGACTCGCCCGAGTGACAATATATTTGTTCGTCTTCGCTAACATTCTACCCTCAGATGAGGTAAGACGTAATTTTAAACATGTTTGTGCCATTCTCGTTCGTTTAGAAAATATTACATTTTGTATGTAAGGCATTCGATTTTCAAACCTGTTAAAGCATAACATTGCTGGGCAGAGTTCGAAGTCGACGGCAGAAAATCCAGCGTAATCGAATGAGCGCACTTTGGGGCAACCGTTCGCATAAGAAACGGGGCTTAAGTATCCGCGCGCACGGAGAAGACGTGAAGTCTGTGTGAATCTATTAATAACCCCGTTAATGTTACTGACCTCTTAAAATGATGAACTGAAGTGGACGTTCACAGGTACAATAAACCAAAATACGGAGAAGAAAAAGTAATATATATATTTTTACTTTCTGATTTCACCGTTCAAGAACTGTATTATATTTCAGGACATTTATAGAGAAAAACAATCACGAAATTTTTAGAGGGAAAATGTTAAAATTACAAAAAAAAAGGACACGAAAGGATTTTTGTCACCAGAGAGGAATGAGCGAGTTTACTCCCAGAAAATAACTTAAAGATGTAAATATCTTTATCTATAACAACGTTTTGGCTTAGGAGGTACAGAGTTTGATTCACGTACTCCTTCGCTTTTAATCCTCGTAATAGGCTTTTTTTTAAAGAGATGAGCTGTCAAACAGCTGGGAAGGCATAGAAGTGGCTCTGTCGAAGACTTAGTGTCACGCCGGAGATCAGTGGAGTATCACTTTCATGAGATAACTTAAATATTTGAGGAGGTTGGCTTTCGGGTTTGCTGTGTCGCCCGTTCAAAATTTCATGGTGGCTAAGACTGGGAATTTCTGTTTTTGACATGAACGTACCGCGGAAAAGTTGCTCAACACACATGAGTTTGAATAAAATACAAGCTGGGAAATCTTTTGTAACGCTGAATGCTTGGTGGAAAATATCATTTCTCTCCTCACGAATATACAATATAGTGAAGGTGGAATGACAAACGTTTCAAACAGACCGATAAATAAAACATTTCAGCGGTCGGAAAATCTTTTGAAAACGATGTTTGTGCGGTAATGCAACTGGTACAAACTGGCACACGTGTTCCACTAGCCATCAAATTTACACAGAAAGTTCCAAAAAAAGAAAAAGAACTTCCGAATGGAGTTCCACCAAGTTAGATTTTGATGTGTTTTGCGCGGATGCGTCAGTTTGATTTGGCTTCATCGTTTTCAAAAATACTTGATGGAACGTGAGGGAAATCCGATTGATTTAATAATGGAAAACGATGATCACGTGTCGTTGGATTTTATTTTCGTGATTCTCTAGGGAAAGGAGCAGCAGTCTTCAAAACTTTCTCCCCTTAGCAACACTCAGACACGTTTATTCAAACCCGTGAAAGATTTCTGACGAATGCTTATTAAATAATTCTCCTGGAAAAGTCGTGCTGTTTAACAGCAGCATACACGTTTTGTGAAGAACAATGGCGAAAGTGACGAATGGTTTGAAATTGTGTGTACGCGTTGAATTTTTCCTGTTAATATCCATGTTTTTCTCTAAAGGTTGCCTTCCCAGTTCTTTTACAGACAAATAAATTGAAACAGTTCCCGAGTCCACAGAGAAATTAGCATCTTTCGCCGTTCCTGAGAATCGGAAGCCAGTCGAAGTTGAGTCCGCATTAACTGAAGCCACGGCCCAGCTTTGGCTGAGCAGTGGCCCACAGATATTATCCCACTGCCCAGGAGGAAGGAGAACAAAGGGGGAGAAGTAGGCCCCCTTTCAAAAATAAACTTTCATTCCAAAACGTATACTTTTTCACATCTTAAACTTTTTTCTGTCACTTTTACAATACGGTGTTTCATTTTATATTTACTCGGCCAGAAGTTGAAGGTGTTTTTTTGGCTGTTCGTAGGTTTAATTGATTGAATAATCTCTGGCATTCAAACTTTTAGTTGAGTCGATCTGAAAGCAAGTTTTCTCCATACAAATATAAAAAATATATAAAGTGCCATTTATCATATTTAGACCTTATTTTGTTACACAATACAGATAATTAATCAATCGAATGCCAGCAGATGAAAGTATCGCCAATAAAACATAATTAATATGAACCCAGTATTTTAGTTTTCAAACGCATTGGAACAGTAAATTCTATACCACTTTTCTCTAGGAAATTCTTCGTCTGGGTAAAAGGAGTTTGTGGCTACATAATAAGAAACATTTTCGTAACTCATTTCCTTCCCGATATCACGCTGTGTGGCACAGTCCTCGTCGTTTTGTTACGTCACACGGTTTTGAATTCGTCCACTTCGCCACCTGCGGGCGATATTTCCCGTTCTTAAACGCTGCTAGTCTGAGGGATGTCGAGTATGTCAACGAAGATCGAACGAAAAAGAAAATATGCAGCTTGGGGGGGGGGGGGTGCAATTAAAATGTTCAATTTGTATACGCTCGTTTCATATGTCGTCATAGCTACAGCTGGAATAGGCCTTGGCCTGCCCAAAAAAGCCAAACCTTTGGGACATAGTAGTATGACGTTAAAACAGGCTTTCCTACCCGGAAGACAGCCATATTTGTTACGTAACTTACCCGAACAATAGCAATAAATCTGCGTGTGCTTCGTCAGTCTCACCAATTACTTCACTCATTGTGACAGTCATACATATTAAAATTCTGTACGAATGTTGGATTGACGTATAAGCTAATTAAGCTGCAGCTTAAGGCCGCATCTGCGACTGCTCAAACGCATGAAACATGAACCTGGTTAAACGTCAAGAGTTCGTGCAAATCCTTCCTGAAACAAAGTTGACGTTTTTGGTCAAGGCTGATCTAAGTTTCAATAAATATCACCTAACTTTCGGCAATACTAAATGTCCTACAAAGTGCGTAAAATTAAGAGGATGTCCTTTTCCTAAGGCATTCAGTTCATAAGAAAATCTAGGCGCCTGGCAACAATTTAAAACTCGCCAAGATCCAACAAATCAATCGATAGTGACACAATGTCGCGAAATCATATTCCTTTCTGACTCAAAAGTTTAATCGTAAAATTTTCAGTTCGGAAGAAGTAAAGACCACGGTAAACGATGTGTTGTCCTTCCACGCCCTGGTTTCTCCTGGACGAGTTCAATAACTTGCACAAAATGATAAAACCAGAGATTCGATCGTTTTTAAAGTCAGAGTTAGGTGTTTCTTTAAGAACATGTTCGGAAAATTAAATTATATTCACGCCAGATAATTTTTGTAGACGCCCTCATAGTTTCACTGAAAGTCACAAACATTCTTCAGGTGGATGGCATAAGAACAGGAAACTGAATTAGAAATAAACTAGCGTGCTTGAGGGTGAAACGCTAATTACTTCGAAAAGTGTTCAGAGCTATCCGTTAACTTCGGTTTCGGGGTTAAGGCGGACGAAATGTCAACAAAATCGATAGGTGGATTTCATTCCGGTCCGTATCGATTGAGCTTAATAGCTAGATCAATGATCTCAAATAATATTTCTTACGAAATATTTACAATCACATTACCTGCGTCCTTTGTCTTCCGTCTTAACAACGCCGTATCAAACACAAGATTAAATGACAGTAAATGAGGTGAGAAGACAAAATGAGTAAATTGGCGAGGATTCGATAGGAAGCGACAATGACCTGTATCAGTACACTTCTCGGGAATGTGCCTGAAATTCAGGAAAGAGCCACGAAATTCCTCACATTTTCGCCAGGTTCCAGAGCAAGATTCGAACCGAGTACTTAGACACACACATTGAGGTTAGGATCATGTTCAAGACGTCTGTAGCATAAAGTTAAATGCCAGGTTCGGTACAGAAGCTGTGGATTCATCTCGGTTGAACAGGCGAGGATGCCGTAAGCTGTTCCGCTACGTAAACACGAGAACATCGTCGCACCAGTTAAATGACTTTTGTGACAAAGTATAAACGTTGTAAGACTCAGCACGGCTTCGTGACTATTCGCGATAAATATGTAAGAGATCCCTGTAACCAGAAAGACAGTTAATTCGCTACTTTAGACACCAGTCTGATGTTTGTCGGACTGGATCAATGAGCAGGCGCATGCGCAGATGACAACATTTTCGTTTTTTAGGCTAAATTCGGTTGGATTAAAACCCTTGTTCATGCTCCAGAAACCATGTTAAATTAAAGGGAGATGTTCTAGGCATTTTGAAGTTGGCCCCAGTGTAATGTAAGAAGATACGCGGATAAAATTAGAAAAGTTTCTCGTTGTTCCGTATTGGCTACAACACGTTCCAACCTCAGAAAATGAAATTGCTCACAAGTGCACGGTTTAAAGACTGACATCCCTTGAAGAATTAATTTGTCTCTGTGTAAAAAGACGATTTTGAAAGTTCGTAATAGCTTTGTTCGTGTATTATTCTCTGCTTTTAAAAATGTTCATCGTTATCAAGGTAAATTTTTCGCCTTGGGTTCCACGGGTGGGACCTACTTGGGCTCTTGTGTAGTCGCAGCGAAAGGTGGGTTTATTAATCCAATCAAACTGTGCTGAGTAGCAACCATCAATAAATATTTTAATTTTTGTTTGCGTGACTTTTCGATCATCCTGTGTTATAGGGGACGTTGTGTTAACGACTACAGAACACTGACACGCCCGCTTCCAAGAAACTTGTAAATAATTAGCAGCGAAATATTAATTTACGTGTGATTGAAAATAAATGTAGGTGTTTTGTTGGGTGTTAATTTTATTTCTGCAATTGTCTTCTAGAGTAAGAATCCCGAAAATAATTAAATTAGTCGCAAGAGAACTCTAAGGGTGGCGAAAGGAAATTACGTTATATATGATAGAAATTCGAGTGCAGTATTTCTGTTCTGACAGTACGGATTACAAAACTTTGCTTGTTACGCGGTTTTACATAGGAGTGAGAACAGCAAAGGGGGTTTAGGTCGAGTGCCCTGAGAACAACTAAGTCTCTCGTAAGTTTGCTGCAGGTTTTACGAATGTAATAATGTAGCCAAAAGTTTGGTGCCGAGTAAACCTTTTGCCCCAAATGGGGAAACATTCACTGATGGCAAATTTCTGGAGCAAGCATTCGCCGAAACCTTTGGAAGACTTCTGGAATAACAATAAGATTTTGCACCGAGTCTAAGATTTGCATTGCAGTCAAAACACATTGAAGGGCAGATAAGCGAATCGAACATTTATGAACAACTCAGAATGAGTACGTTCTTGGAAAATGTTTCCGTTTCTTCATACCTTCACCTCGTTTAGTCATCAGAGTTCGATTTGTGTAAGGTGACGCCCGGGGTCGAAATATTCAATAATGCACGCCACATTATACCGTCACCATTACAACTGTTGAACCTGAGGAACGGCATTGTCTTATGAACAAACTGATGCTTCGATTACAATCTTAAGATTAATCCGCTAACAATTCTTATGAAATACTTACAGGTGAAATATTTAGGTAAACATTTCTCTCATTCTTTCCTCGTATGTCATTTTAGTCTGATATCTTTCGTGCTTAAAAACAGCGCATTCTGTCAGCGAAGATAAGTGACGTTGAGTAGTCATAATCTTAGTAACAGTAGAAACTCACAGTAATTGAAGATTTGTTTGAGTACGGAAGCGATCTTAGTGGCTTCACTAATAAGGAGACTAATTCACAATCGATAACAACACGTATCTTCGTTGTGTCTGTTCAATTCAAAAAGTGGAGAAGTCGATCCCACCAAAAGAATAATTGTGTCACATATTTCGATGAGAATGAAGACGTTTCCACAGTGGCACCTTGCAATCTGACTGGACAGGTACAAATTAGGTACGCTGAGGCTCTAATAGATTGTAATTAATAATTAATTATAGCTCACCCACGTTACAGACTAAAATATTTAAAGCTTTCGGCTGTAGACGGCTATTAAATATTTGTGTGTTGTGCTACGGACCTTAAGTTTGAACCACAAAACGAGTAGAAAAACATTTGGATGAACGAGTTTCCTTATTCAGGGATAAATTGCAGTCGCCTAATTAGCAGAGTGCTACATTTGAATAATGAGAGCACGTCTGAGCCGGAATTAAGAAATCCGAACGCTTACAACTCCTTTGCCTTATTGCGTCTCTCTTGCCTACAACAATTCCAAAATTGCACATGTCACAGCAGCGCGTTATTAGGGGTTGATTCATAGTTCGCATTTTTAAAGTGACAGATCTGAAGATAAAATATCATTGTGCATTATCAAAGGGACTAGTAATTATGCGTGCGTGTATCGAAACATTAGTTTCTGAGTTAAAATACTATTCGCCTTCATAATAGACTTTGGTTTGATTTTCTATTCAAGAATTATTTTGCAGTTGTGGTATCGAATCATTTTTTACAGAACGCCGATAACAAAACTTCATCATACGTCCTCTTATCCCAAAGAAATCTATTTAAATCATTAATTTTCTCAAGCATTTATTTGTTTATGGATATTTTAACGAAGTTACTCAGGATATATGGAGTCTGATAATGGAGTGATTAATGGAAATTATGTGAAATGAGAGGGGCTGTCATTTAACTTAGGTACCATCTCTGTGCAGAATATCGAAAAACCTCAATCAGACTCTCCAGTATTCAGTTCGAAGAGTTTAATTTTTAAGTAACACTTTCCAGAATCCATAAGAGTTATCGTATCATAATATAATACTTTTATTCAAGTAGACCACTTGGAATTGTAAATTGCTAATATTATTAATTACACAGAATGTTAGTCGTCCTGTCTCGCACATGCACCCATTTCAGACAAAGATTTCAAATTGTCAGGGTCGGTTATAAGAGGCGAGGAGGCAGAAATCGGAGTCATGCAACCCAGTTATTCGTGGTTCTCAAGGCGACGAGTATGAAGATGGCTGTCTTCCGGGTTGTTGCACCGCGTAGTCTGGTAGGAATTGACCGACGTTTCAGAGGAGCTTACTGCCTTCATTTTCTTTGAAACGTCGGTCAATTTCTACCAGACTCTACGGTGCAACATCCCAAAAGATCGTCATCTCCTCGTGACTTTATTGGTTATAATAGGAAACTATGCAAAATTGCTTATGCAGATAATAGCAGGGGGCGCAGAAATGGTGGTTATTTAAAAGAGTTTTAAAAATTAATTGCCAGATGGATTTGAATTTAACCAAAATAAGTTGTTCAAAATGCGACCTGCTTTGTGTACAAGAAGGTCCATTCAAAATCGTTGATTCGTTATGATTTATCATAGAATTAAATAAAGTAATTTCTTCTGGCACTCGCTTTGTTGTGCTGTCAGGACCTACTTGAAAGATAAATCTCGGACAGAGAAAGACGTTTTTACGTTCCAACACTCAGACATGCAAATGTGTGTGATCATTTTGTGTTGCCGAAACACGATCGGTAATGACACAACTTTACTGTAACCTCAACGGAAAATGTAGTAAAGAAGTTGCTTACGTCATGTGCATTATCCCTAAAATAGCCGTGGGAAATCTGTTAAGTGGGGGAGGGGGGGGACATGAATTTTTGAACAATAACGAGGTGGGATTTTAATATGTCCTTCACGAAAAATTTACGAATGAATAAGTTATTCATCGACGATTATTTGATATATAGTTTTTTTATAGTGTTCTGTCTGACGACAGGTCCATATGAACAGGAGCCTTCCATCCTTTTCTCGGACTGGGACCTGTTCATATACGTTCTTGGCAGATGATCCAGAAGTGGTTTGCCATTGCCTTCTTCTGTGTGTGAATGGAGTAATTGTTGGGATGCCACGGAGGAAAACTCCGTGTTGCCTAGACCACGGCCTTGCCCAACACAAGTTATAAATTCGGGCACCGCCGGGAATCAAACCCGAGACCCCAGGATTACAAGGCTAGCGTTCTAACCGCTAGACCACCTCATCTTATTATTATTTAGTGTTCTGTCTGACGACAGGTCCATATGAACAGGATCCTTCCATCCTTTTCTCGAACTGGGACCTGTTCATATACGTTCTTGGCAGATGATCCAGAAGTGGTTTGCCATTGCCTTCTTCTGTGTGTGAATGGGATGCCACGGAGAAACCGGGGAAGCCCCCGGAGGAAAACTCCGTGTTGCCTAGACCACGACCTTGCCCAACACAAGTTATGAATTCGGGTACCGCCGGGAATCGAACCCGAGACCCCCAGGATTACAAGGCCAGCGTTCTAACCGCTAGACCACCGTGGCTCTTGATATATGGTTATAATTTTATAATGCAGTAAGTGCAAGTTTTACACGCGCTGATACCAACTGACTGTTCAAATATTTTATGAATCATCACATTTTCTGGTGGAGTAAAAGTGGCGTTTGTACCTGCAGCATGCTTCAGCAGTAATCAGTCTGCATGTTTGAAGCACAGTGACCAGCGTTAACAAGAATTACTCTGGCGCTGTTGAAATATTCTTTTAAGCTATGTATTATTCAGCTAAGCTCTATTATAATTCTGGTTGCATTAATAATGCCCAGGTATGCGATATGCTGAAATTCAAGTTTTCGAAGGGATGACAAATGGAATTGGACATGCAAACTGAATGATCAAGCGACTCACAAATATAGTAGCGTTCAGGCAGGTGTTAAATTGCTGTTGAGGTATGATGGAGTGATTATCACTGACAGATTTATAAGCATGAAGTAGGCAGGTTCGTAGCCAGAGAGGTATCACGACATTAAATTGGAATTGGTGAGGATATCGAGTAAACTTCAGGACTTTCTTCCCAGCCCAGGATTCGAAAAGTACACTTTCCGAAAATTTCCATGTCAAAAACAATTTTTGTTTGCGTGTAATATCCAATTTTTATTAGAATAATCTGTGTTATTTTTAAAGATATTCGCTCTGGAGTACTCCACGAATTTTCCCTTTTTCTTCATTACCACCACCGCAATGCAGCTGTTAACTGTTATAATTTTGCAATTATTTCTTCCTGACAGTTTCGCGTGGAACCAACTTAATGGAACAGAGTGCTTAAGAAACTAACAGTCGCTCAGCTAGTCATGACCCGAAGATCCATTGCCGTGTTCGCAAGAGTCCACCATCGATTGATATTCTGAGCCAAAGTGACCATCGAGTTCACAATTTCCCACCCTAACGTCTCATTCCATGTATTTCTAGTTCTTCCAAGTTGCTCTTTCATTCTGGTATTCCGATCAAAATTGTGTACGCAGTTCTCATGCACACCATGCGTGCTACATTGCCTGCCCATCTCGTATTTATTCGTTCGATCATTGTAATAATAAATCCTGAAGGGCACAAGCTGGTACCTTCTAATGGAATTTTATATGGTCACTTATCAACCCCGAAGCCCTAGTATCCTCTTCAGCATCCTGATCTCAATCTGATTTCTTGTCTTTCCGTGAAACGGGAAGATTTACACAGAAAATTCTTGACAGAATTTAAGTTTCTCTTCGCTTCTTTACGAATGTGACGTCAATCTGTTGACTTTCGTTTCAAATATTTCGCCTACGTAAACTTTGTCTTTGTAGGATATTATGGCCAACGCGTCAATCTAATTTAGCTCGTCGCTCTGGTGACGAGACGTGGACACGTGCCGCTGTCTCTCTGGACAGAATCAGCGTCTTATTCTGATACGTTGATCTCCAGCCATTATTCAACACCACGCAAAATCATTACTTGATTTTGTATTTACGTTATTAAATTGTTTGATAGAACAGAAAATCGTTCGTCTGAAACGTGTTCTTAAATTTCATTCCATCCTGTCTCCCCCTTCCGCCTGGTAATCGACTTTCGGCTGCTCATTGCTCCTGAACTTTGGACCGCGCTGCTGTATCGATAGTGCGGGTGCATCATATTACAAGTTTGAAGTTGATCTGATAACCGGATCCCAAATGTTAAGCTAGAAGTGTTAACGCCTTGAGTTTTCGAAACAGAAGCGTCGAGCCTTGCCACAGAATTAATGACGATAAACTTCGTAAAGGAACCTATTGCACGTAGCACCTGGAGCTGAGCGTTTAAGACTACTTCTAACTGTAAGCAGTAAGGACATTAAAATAGTTCATGTGCTATATTAGCCTTATTCTTTACCCATTATTTTAAATGTCTTAATTATATTATGTCTCAGTAAGCTACTATTTATTTATTTTCCCGGCAGGCAATAAAGTTAATCAACCGAACAGGAGTTAACATAGTTTGGGGTTTAATACATTTTCCTCATGTATTACGTACGCCTATTACGGTGATCCGAGGGCCAGCTCGGTACTAAGAGCTTGGGTCGCGTGTTCGATTATTCACCGCCAATCGCCAATCGTTTCATAGTAGAACACGATGGTTCATGAAAGACTGTTTGGCGAGTAGAGAATCAAAGCCTTTTCAGATTTCAGTGAACTGTGGATGTTGAGAGATTACTTTCTGAGAAATAAATTTATTTTGTTGTGTTATATCTCACATTTATTCTCCGAGGGACGAATAAATGAAGGTCACAGCAAACCCCCTCACGACTATGTCCGTGCGAAGCAGTGGAAGTTATGACCCCATCGGGAGAAAAGTTGTAGGCTCTTCGGCAAATCCTCCATTCCAATGCCGATGCAAAAGTAACTCCTACTTTCCTTCCTGATCCTCAAAATTATTAACCGTATTTCATTTTACAGTCGACTAGAGGCCTTTAGGGACATTTAATGAACTGTGATTTAAATAAACGACCGGGCCTGCTTATAGCGCAGGACATCGTAATTGTGAAACCATTCTCATACAGATTGTGAATATTTCCTATTTCACAGGCGTTTAATGCCGTCTACTCGCTGATAAAATTCAGTTTGAAATATTTGCTCCTTGTTAACTAACTCTGTGAGTAGTCCATCGTTTGCCGGGAGTAGCTCAGATGGTAAATCCGAAGCACATGGGCTTAAACGTACACGAGACGAAAACATAAAAAACTCTCTATTAAAATCCGTAAAATTAATCTGCAGCTTAAAGGGACAGAATAGCTGTGTGGTAATTTCGTTGTTTAAGTTGGGGCTATTTTAACGAAACCTGCGAAGAAAGGGCATTTTAGCTTCCAGGTTATACATTTTTTCTTCGCCCTAAATCCGTCGCCCGCGGGCATTAGCTTCGTTCGGAGAAGATTACGATGTAGACGTGAGAAGATGGATGGACGCAATGATTCTGTCGCTCAAGAGAGAGAGAGAGAGAGAGTGAGAGAGAGAGAGAGACGCGTCTGTTCCGTCCCCGACGTTTCGAGGGGAGGGGCAGGTACCTCAGTTACAAATACGTTCTTCGTCTTCGAGGTTTGTGACCTTGACGGGAAATGTTTTCACGAATTTGTGCCCATTGGATTTCAACGGGGAAACGAGTTCTTTTGTTTTCGAAATTAATTTCGAACCTCCATCTCGCAAGTCATCTTAAGAGCTGCATGAGTTGGGCAGAAAAAGAACTTTTATCAGCGCCATTTTTGGATGGCAATGCACAAACGCAGTCTTAAGTAGTATTCCGTTATACGTATGCATTCAAAGGCCGATTTCCACGTACATGTTTAACGCGTGTGACCTACACACGTCTTGATTTTGTATTTACACATTCAAAAACACGATTTGAAGTTAGACTTTCATTATTATTGTATTTTCTAATTCCTGACGCAGTCATATATACATTACTTGCAAATATGGAGTACATGCACATTTTTCTAACTTTTTTGAAGAACTATACATAATTTACTGTTCCAGTCCATATATTTTTTTAAACACAGTAAATAAATCTCGATATCTCTTTTTTACTCCTCTTGGGTCTTTATCTGCTGCGTAGAAACACTTAACATTGCAAATAAGAGCCATTCACTTTCTAAGGATAATAAAAACAGATTTTATTTTGCGACGAACAGAAGAACTAGAAATGTATTAGAATTCTTATGTACGCCACTTAAATAAATCTCTGTGAAACAAAAGACTATTATGAAGGCAATCTTGCATACAGCGCATCGGATTTCCTTAAACCTAACCTCTTTCTTCGTGGAACAAGTGCTTCCATCTAGTCTGATATTTTATACGAGGCGTATTCCCTACGTTAAAACTTCTGTTCTTTTAAAGAGAGAGCATAAATACTCAGCATTTTTCGGTCATCTTTCCACAATTCAGTGCAAAGAAAAGAGTAAAGCTTTTCTCCTATACACCATGAACGCGTTTAGGGGGAGAGCTAGGAATATGTTCTACTCGTTCTTGACCTCAGCGCTAGATGGCCGTGAGTGGTCAGCATCACGCTCCGGTCGCGCTTTACCCCGGAGGAAGGACCCCGGTACCCATTGGGTGAGGCCCAGAGCCGGTCTGGACGCAGAGGATAGAGGAAAAATCCTCTGCCCCCGTCGGGGATCGAACCCCTGTCGTCCAGTTCGTAGTCAGTGGCAACTTTTATTACTACGGCTTCCAAGTTGTCTCTAGCTTCCAGTATATTAATGCAAGTCTTCTGCCATGCGTGCTGCATGCCTCGCAAGGACCCAATCCAAGGGCGTCAGTTTCTAACGCCCATTGAAACGTGACCTACGAGAGGTCAGTTCTATTTGATATTACCTCTACAGTTTCTACTCTCGTGTAGCACGTAGACAGTCCGACGGTTCCCACATTAAGAGATTCTATGGCACTGAAGTTAATTTGCTTCGAAAAACGTGTGTTCTTTGTTTTTCTACAAAATGTTTCTTTCCAGGTATTTTTCAACTTTATGAATAAGCCTATTTATAGCGAGTTACTTTGGAGATGGGTCCAGAATCGCACGTCAATTTTTTTTTCCGATTATAACTGAGTAGAAAATTAATGAAAATGCGTTCAGGATCTCCCAAGTTGTTACAACCTAAACGACTGACAGACTGACAGACAGACAGACATGTTAAAGCGCATCCTTGAAATTCTGTTGCGAGTGCGTCTCAGGGGGAATTGTCTACGAGCGCCTTCTTCATAACTTACTTATGTTGTGTTCGGTTTCAAGTTCTTTGAAGTCTTGGTTCGATTTATAACATAAAATACGGGAAAGTCTAAGAGTTAATTTCAGACTCGGGTATTAATATTTATATTCGCAGTTCTTCCATTTGACGGTGTATTTAAAATACGCCAGGAAGCAACGCTCGCTTAAGCTAGGGATGCTCGTAAGTAAACTCCTAACTGGGATAACAAGTCTCTAAGCTATTCAGTTTGCGAACTTACGACTACGAATTCGCGTGAAATATTCAGAAGTGGGATATTAATCATTTACGTGCTCATGTTTTTTCTCTCCAAACAAATTTGCTCTTGGTACGTGTCTCTGCTGTTCGACGCCGCGCGTCGCTTGCCTCTGAATGCAAATAACGCGTGGGCGCTGTGTCTTCCATTGATCTACGCTAATACCAAACGCACCCGAGCTGATAGGACGAGCTTCTGACGTCAGAGAAAAGTCTTGCAAGTCTCAAGGTTCTGTAAGTTAATGCTTTCAAGGACACCCAGAGGTTGCTTACGGGGAACAGCTGTTACGAAATGTCAGAAGTCTCAGAACTATGACCTTGAAAAAGGTCGTGCCATACCTCAGACTGTTAGGTCCCGGTTTCTCCACGTTGAGACCCGAGTTCACTGCCAGGGCAGATTACGTGGAACGTTTGGTGGGCAAAATGGCCCTGGGACAAGTTTTTCTCAAATTCCTCGCTCGTGTCTCATCTGGGGGTTGGACAATAAACCAATTGCTGGATTCCGTTCCTTCCAAACAATAAAATTATGGCTCAATTAACCATTGCAACAAAAACTGTAATGACCTCTTCAGCAAATTAAAAAATATATTAATTACGGACAGATTCTGGAATAGCCGATTTATGTAGTCTCATGCCTTGAAACTGCGTCTTCATTTTCATTCGACTCACCTCCCAATATCGTGTGACTTTGGGCGTATTTGAGGCACTGATAAGGCATTTATTTAAAATAAAACATTATCCAGATTTTAAAATTGTCAGATAACATATCTATTTGCTGTGCGCTTGCTATAAATAAACATAATTGTCATTTCACGAATATTTGGTCATCTTATCGATAATTTCTTTCGAAAATGTCGTTCGTAACTCTTAAGTCTTTTGGACCGATCATAGCTGTTAACACTTAACTGCATAGTCGATAAGTTTGAGTATCGACTTTCACTCCTTTTCTGAGTCGATTCGTTGTTTCCCTCAGCTCCTCGCAGCATCTTACACACTAAACGTGCTCTGCTCTAGAGACCATTATGGCGTCGAATTTATCACGTCTTCTGCCAGCTAAATTGACTGGCCACTGAGAAGGAGAGATATTTCGTTTCGGGCAAGAGGCTCGGGGATTTCTTCTGCCGCGTGGTCCAGACAGGCTCCAGGGGTCGACAGCCACACCCTCCTCCGCCTACCGGCCGTGCGGCACAGCAGCTGACCACTCGCCTGCATCTAGCGCCACGTTAAAAACTAGTGGATCTCCACGTCCAACCCCCCTTCGCCTTCTTGGAATGAACCTCAGGCAGACGAAAGAAAATTATTTTGAACATTCGGGATTCGAAATTGTCGGGAAAAATGAAAAAAAAACTCTCTATGCTTTGAGTATGAAAGACATGAATTATTAAAAGCAGAGGAAAGTTTTAATAAGTGCCTGCCCGCCGGCACACACATCCTGCCATAAAGCGATTCTTAATTAAATGCGGTAAATGCAACTCCTAAAAGCAAGCCAGAATGTTTTGATGAATTTGCGCGAGAAAAAGAAGGAATTTGGGAGCGCATTTGTTTATCAGAATTCAACATCAACTTAATGTTTATAAATGTAGTATAAAAATGCTCTCCTTTAGTGTGAGTGCACAGCGGATCATATAAAGCCAAGAATCATCATCCATAGGTTGCCCTAATGGCGACGAAAGTCAGCATCCACCGCGCACTGTCCAAAATAAATTGGGACTACAGTGATTGATACACATAATGTGCGCAACGCAGTTTTACTACTGATCAAACTCAACATCGTCACGGAAACTTATAAACAGAAGACAAATTCGATTGGAGCTGCTTCTGCTCATAATTACGTATTACTGGGACGCGGCGGAGGTTCGTAGTCAAATTAGTACAAAAAGTTATTAAATCCTTTCAGCACGTGGTGAGGTTCCACCATCTAACCTCATAAATTAACATACGATGTCACGTTTCTAGTTACGTGGGAGTAGAACTTCGCCTCCGACTCTGAAAAGGTATCAGAGAACATTCTGTTCGAGTACTTAACATTCCTGCTTTTATTCATGGAGTCCTGGGTGTGCGTTTGGGCTCCCTTCACTCATATTTGTCATGATTTTCCTCAGACCGCGCACTAAAACACTGTGATAAAGCGGGAAATAGGATATGTTTACGTTCTTCCACATTCAGGCTAAATGACTTGTGCTACAGAGCGAGTGTCGTTAAATAGGTCTAAACCGAGAACATAAAAAGGCACTTAAGCAGTAAGTGGACCTAAGTAACAGAGTAGTAGAGGAATTATCACATAATTATTTGTACGTTTAATCGAATACTGACGGAGTGGGTGGGGCATTTAACGACACGTGTAAACGTGAAAAATACAAGGAAAAACATTAAAATCTGTAGAAACTGACTCAGAATTGGGTCTAATGACTAATTTCTGTGTCCATTTGCGGAAGACAGATGATATGTTACTTAAAAAACAGGCTGTGTTAAGTCAGTTGGGACTCAGCTTTGAGTTAGATTAAGTTTGGTTCGTTCAGGTTAATTTAGGTTATAGTGGGTGCCCAGGGGTGTCCCGATGGGGGTGTTATTGGGGATCCGATGTGGTGCTGTGGATTTGCCGGTAGCAGGCAACCTCAATGTGGTAGGTACACCGCGATTGATAGGACAGAGCGTCGTTTGGGGAGGGGGGGGGGTGGTCGTGATCAGAGTTTGCAGATGCCTTGTGTGGCCTGAGAATGGGGGATATGCTTGATGGTACATGGTCCGAAAATGGGGAGGAGCCCCTCAGTGATTTAGGTTGTGTCAGATTATATTAGGTTGGGCTAGGTTGTGGTATTTTTGATATGATGAGGGTGGATAATTATGAGGGCGATCTTGAAAATGTTAACGTTCTAGTAAAATTTATTCCATGACTTCTAAAAATAATTAACAGATAAAAATTTGGAAAAAAAAGTATGTGGATAGTTTGTGTATTCTGGGAGGGGATTAAACTTTGCTATTTGTTAGAATGTTAGTAATGTGTAACGTTGGTTATACGTTTCATTACAAAAGAAGATGGATATTTCTTACACACTACTACAGTCAATAATGATTTATTCTTTACTGTTCTTGAAACAACTGAAATAATAAGACCTGAAACAGTTGTTCTCCATTACTTACCGCTCACGTATTTCATTTTGTTGGCCTCTAAATCACACTTGTCTTGTCCACTTCATCACTAGCGTACGTGGCACTGCGGCTGTTCTAACCACTACTTCTTATGCACAGACTGTAACGCGTTCCACTACCGGTTACTTACTCAGCCAGAATATTTGTGCAACTTAAATCTGTGCAAAACCGAACCAGCCAGAAAGATACTAAGTGACACCACGACTGTACACGAAACATTGCTGGGAAAGGCAAACAATGTCCTTGAAGCACAACTGGGGTGTGCGTACGCTAACAGGAATGTTCTCGTGGCTGGCGAGGGGCTAGCGCTTCTGGTGGGACATCATGCAACTTGTTTCTAGAAATCTACGCGTTCAAGTAGCCGGTTTTTTACAGCTGTGGTAATTATTCGACATCCATATCCATACTCCCAATCCGTCCCTGGGTGCATTTCTCGATCTTTCCGTTGTCACCAGTCAAAAGAGAGCTCGCGAATATTCCAGAACCTACAACACTGGCGCACGCGCAGTCTGCCTGTCCTCGGCCAGTTGACTGGGGGGCGGGGGGGGGGATTCCTGCTTCATTGTTAAACGTAATACTGGCAAGACTATGATGAACCAAACATTGGGAATTGTCATTGGCGTGAGATCAAACAATAGAGTAACACCTAAAACCTTTTAAATTCGTAATTTTTCATTTGACTCGCGTTGTTTCACGCTTAAAACTTCTAAGGCTGCACCTGTAACCTCTACTTGTAATTGAAAGCGCTTGGCGAAGTAGTAGTGAGTCCCATTGAGGTTTTATGTTCAGGTAACGAAAATGTATGCAATATGGCTGCCGGCCGTCTTCTGAATTAGATTTTTAGAAGTTAACCGACGTTTCAGATATAATTGCTGCCTCCATCATCAGGGAGATGAGAAGACAGCCGACTTCATATGCAGTTTTGCTCATAAACAATGTTACCTCGAATAAAAAAGATTACCTTAAAATTATTATGCCAAATTTACCGTAACCACCGATGATATTCAATAAACAAGGACAGTCGGTCCTTCGTTAAAGAGTGGCGTTAAGCTAAATGTCGATATCCAGAGAACTCAGCGACCTATGACACACGAGCTTTGAATTTATTCTAGATTACATCATTTTACAACGCTTCTGGGAAACATACTCTATACTGCATGAAGTTCATTGCGTACTTAAAGAATGTCAGGAATATTTAGGAGAAACTAAATTCGCGGCACAAACTTTCGACAGCCTGATTCATTTTTTAAAAAAAATAATTCGAAAAGGGGTAACACGCATCTCAGTAATGTCATTTGTCACAGCGACACGTAGAGCGCGATTTTAGGGGTGCCCAAGACACGCAGCGTACAGCAGGGTTCAATTGTGGCCGAGTGATCACGGGACAGGACGTGTCACCCCTATGGCACATGTTAATTCCGGTCGACCATGGGATAATTCTCACGCTAACCGCGAGCGTGGGTATGCAGTCAGCTTCAGCGTCTCGTCGGAGACGTTGTCCTGGGCCCCTACCTGACAGGCTGACTGCTCAAAGACCTGGACTGACGGATGACTTGCCTCTAGCTGTGACGCAGAGCACGAGGGATCGATTCTTTGCCGTGCGTTTACGCAGTCCGTCACAGAAGAGTCGAAGATCTCGTTTAAGGCGTGTTCCAGATAACGCCGTCCACGAAGCCAGGCCGCTTCTAAGACCTACCACAACTACGAGGCGCCCATTGTTTGATGATCAATTGATACCTATCGCCATTTGACGGTGAGAACTAAAAGTCACGAGACACAAGTTTTACGATCGCTTCGAATTGTTTTTATAACGAGGAATCACAGTTTGGAGAACTCGTTCACGAATTACGTTTTATCCTGTGTTTGTAACATTATAGGAATCAGCAGAGCAGACACAATGCTAATTTATTAATTAATTCCTTCGTTAATTCCTTGAGATGAGTTATGTATGAAGAAGATTGTGTCAGACTGTCGCCGTGTTTCTGTGGACCACATATTAAAATGATCTCTCTCTCTCTATAATGGCGCAATGCAAGTGCACAATCATTACTATTAAAATAACTATAAATTAACCTCTCTCTCCCCACTCCCGTTCCCAATTATGTCTTACTAATTTTGTTGTTTTCATTCCATATATCTTTGTACTAATTTTCTCCAATATCCATTAATTGTACATTCTCATAACATCTTATATCCGTCTTATAAGCCACTTCATCGTCTATAAGAATTCACTTGGCAATAAAAAAATTGTGTTCTAAATATTCTTTAAACATGTCATCACTATTATCCTTCGGGATATGCCAAATATATCCCAGTCCTCTTTTATTTAAATTATTTTCTTACACAGTTTCTTTGTCACCATATTTTACCTTTTAGTCAATATTATTATGCAAATTCACCAAAATGAAGCCTCACAACTGTCTCGCGGTCGTCTGCTGTGGGGGCAGAAACACACGCGGTTACGTACGGAGTTTATTCCTTGGGGAAACGTTTTCGTATGGCAAAGGTAAGGCTTTTTCAGGGAACACACACGTGACCCAACAAATGTATCGACGACGATGGGTAAAAATTTCACTGAAGGACTGAGGAAAACCACGAAGGTCTTTTACCTGTGCGTTTAAGAATTCTGTAATCTGGTGCCTGCAGCAAGGAAGTATGAAAGATTGACTTTTATTGAGCTCACCTGTCAGGCCTCCTTTTCATAGGTCTCTGTGACAGATGCAGTTTATTAAACAACGAGAAATGTGCCGACACTAATTATCGTTACACAAGTCAAGTCTCCATAGAACAGTGCAGTCTATTCTGTGGTCTGGTAAGAAGATGTGACATGCTTGTCGAAATTGTTATGATATGCATCATCTGCTGAAAACCGCAATGTCATTTTACGGTCAGATTAAACTGAAACCAAAATGCGGTGATATTAAAAGTGTATGGCTCTGTGCACGAGAAACATTTCCTGGCATTCGAGTTTATTATACATTCATATATGAAGTTGAAATTGTTTTTGACTATACATATGCTTGTGGAAACAAAATGTTAACCACTTTTCTGAAAGATATGAATTTTGATAGCGAAGAACTTTGTTCGGAATACAAGAACGTTTATCTTCAGCGAGTTTAGCTCAGAACACACAAAAACGTCGTTCCATATCTGGACTCTTAACTGTTCTTTTATATCCATCTTGTCGTTTTGCATGTTATTCCATAAGGTTGTAAACTTTTGTGAATATAAATTCCTTCGAACATTTATGTTGATGCTGAATAACCTACGTTAAGTGTTCCATCATTTTCTTGTTTCCGTGCTCTTCTCTATATTTCTGTTCTGTGCCAGTGAAAAATTGTACATTGGGATATTTGGTCCACACGTATGAGGTTATACAGAAGTTACTACCACAGTTGAATCGTAAAAAGCAGAATTCTGTTCTTAATACAAGGCAGGACTCACCATTTACCACAACTTGCGTAAGAATTTACGGACACAAACGCAGACATTTTCTGTTCTGGATAGACTTTAAATGACGTCCGTGCGAATTCATCCACCCGCGGTGGACTCATTCATAAGCCCGCCTTTGAGACTGGTGTTGTGTCTGGATACAGCAGCTTCCTGAACAGCGGCTGCTAAAGAATTCTTATGTCAGATACAACTTCTTTGATTCATGCGGAACTTCTTAAACGTTTCTGCCTTCGTGAAGCTTCACAGTTATGTCGCATTATTATCAACGGAAGTGCCACGGGTTGATTCCGGAAATTGAAAATCAGTTTGTTCCTTTGAGAATTTTAAACAATTAATAGGCTTAGAATTATTGTCCTAAATCGATGGATCTTGATGTTAAGAACTTCGGATTGTCTGCTATTACGTTTTGGTTCCGTATTCGATTTCATGCCTCAGTGAATATTTCCTCTAAAACAGGCCTATTCTATTTCAGCATTAAAGGTATTACGTTTGTGTTACAGGGACAGAACTTTCATTTCTAGTGCCTACACTGTGGAGATAGGCCTACGTGTCCTTTGCATGTAGAAAAAGATCAGACGGCGTTGGACGAGGTGCACCACAGTCTCCAAACCGATACCTTCCTGTTCACGGTAGTGAACGGAAGTGTAAAACAGAATATTTGTCTGTGACATAATAAGCAATTTGTTTAAATTGAGAAGTTTGGGCTTTTTTTGGTACTATGAGTGGTTGGTAACTGAATTTAGTTTTTTGAAGGCTGGGCCTACTGCTGGAAGGTAAACGAAATTATACCTAAAAAATGCTAATGTCTACAGGCCATCACATTTAATTATATAAGCCACACCACAGAACTACTGCCTGCTTAAAATATGTCTTTGGGCTGTGACATCGTGCAGTCTTAACCTACAAGACCACAGGCCGTGAGAACTCTGAGGAAATTTCGAATTTCCACCACCGTAAAACATCAGTTCCCGCTTAGCTGCTTAACTTCCCTTCAGTGCCTTTACAAGTACTGAAAGGGAGATTTTATGGATCCGGGGGTTTTATTTTTATGAGACCGGTGTTTGACATTGTACGTCGTCAAACAGCATGCACTTGTACTCAAGAAAGTGGGTCGAAATATTAGTTTCGTAGTCACAGACAATTCGGTTGTTCTGCGTGGCAATGCATGAGCGCAGTTCCCCGACTTCAGAAAGAGGAAACTTTTGATGCCTTCTCACCGCAGGGTAGAAGGTGAGGGTTCAAGGAGCGGGCGAAGACTTGGGCTAACTTTGGGGACCAGTTCTGTTCCTCAAAGGAAGCCAATCTGCTCACCCATTAGCGTTCACTTGAACTAGCATCGTCAGTGTCCTGTCACAGCCATCGTCTATTCTAACGATACTACCTGTCGCTTCTACTTTAAGGGTCGGGGTTCTTTAGAAACTAAAGAGAGCTTCACTGACCAAGAGGAATCGTGCATTATTTAATATTGACAATCAGTATAAATTCTAAATAATATGATTTCTGAAATAATAATCCGAAGGCGTTCATGAAAAGCGCAACAGAATCATGGCAACGGACGTAACTCTATCGACGGGAGAGGTAAATAAATAGTTCAGAAGACGCAGACACTGCTCTTCTGGCATTAACAGCTTTTGGAAATTTACGGAGTCAAAAAACAAAATAATTTCTGCACTACTAGGTCGAATGCTGCGGCTTTATGTATACAAAATCAGCAAAATAAATTTTATTTCTTAAAATAATTCGCAGCAGAAAGTATTAATCTGGAATCGCTTCAATGTGAAAGAGTTGAAATGACCACAGTTTCAATACGTGAGTGAATAGTTTTGTTGAAGGCCAGAGGTGTTTAGACGCTGTGCAGCTTACAATTATTGATTGACAAACAAAGCTGAGGAAAACACGGACTGTACTTTCTCGCGTCTCGAGAGGACACCAGTCCCTCAGCAGTTGTTACGAGTTCATGTCACGAAGTTCTGCACTTCGAGTCTTGGCCTCCTTTGCTCTGCGTGCAGGTTCCTTGGAAATATGATCGTAGCCTCAGAAGGCCTCTCTCATTTCCAGAATACAAACAAAACACAAGCAAACATCGATGGTTCGAGCGGAATTTGAACCCGAGTGCCTGGTATTCAGGTCATCTACGTATTTCGGTGTCAGTCGTTTTCATTTCATATATCAGTTATTTTCACAGCTCGTGCCTTCTTGAAAGTTGCGTGCGCATTTGCACTCCAGTCTACGCAGGACTTCCGATGGCATTTTGCTGACTTATGGAACTGATTTAACAATTTGAAATCAAAGTTATTCCAAGTATATTTAAAAACAATGTAAAGCCTAAGTAGGTGCTTGGGGGGGGGGAGACGGTACAGGTCCTACTCTTTCTTGACCTCGGCACTAGATGGGGGTGAGTGGTCAGCATCACGTCCCGGCCGGCTTTACCCCCGGGAAAGGACCCCGGTACCCATCGTAGAGGAGGCTGGGGGGCCCCAGAGCCGGTCTGGACGCAGAGGCTAGAGGAAAGATCCTCTGATTACGCCGAGAAATTATGTACAGCGACGAAACATAACATCCACAAGCACATCGTGGTCTAGTGATGCTCCCTAGATCGGCTATTGGAGCACAAAATACCATTCAGCAGTGACACGTTAAAAAAAGAACTGTATGACCTTGTAAAACTTCAGAATCCAAGGCAGAAGACGTTTTAAGCTTGCAAGGACATAAGGTTCTCCGTTTACCCTCATACGATCCGATCTCAACGCCATTGAGTATTTTTATCCCTCGTACGTTGTAGGAAGCTGGTGAGACTAGCGTTGAAGATCGTCTTGCAAAATGCCAGAGACTTTGTCAAAGTAATCTGCCCTTAACACCCTCAATGTCAAGTGTAATGGGTCCCCGACTAACGTTCAAGTTCAAAGCTGCAAAAAAACGTTACTTTGGAGGATTTTAAATGTTGGCTCGTAAAGGCTTTTGAGACTAGCCTTAGATATTTCCCACAAAATGGAAAATACGGAGAAAAGTGTATGAAATTTGTACAGCGCGTGGAAGTTTGCAAATTCCTAAAAGGAGACAGCATAATTGCTAAGAAGCGACTAGGAATTCGGATGTTGCTTCCGATATGGATTGTGGGGCTGCAAACGGACGTTGCGGCTGCAGACAGCAATCGAAGACGAGAGCCAAACCTTCTTCAAACAGAGGGCGCGGCGCCTGGAGCCGATCGGCTTTCGCGATCCGGTCTGTCCAAATATACACTGGACGGCAAAGTCGTGGTGTTCGGATATCATCTATAAGACAAGTCAAGCTTGTAACAGGATACAGAATTGCGTAAATTGGATTAATTTCTATCGTTATGCTATTTGTTAGCGCTTTACGTTTTTGATTTGGTCATCGTTTTGAGTTTTGTTACAAATATTGTCACACAAACGCATTAAAGCAAACCTTGTCCAATGTACGTTTGAAGTAACCGGAGCTAATAATTACGTTATTTCTCGTTTTGCGCATAAATTTGGATTTTTCTTAATTTTAATTCTGTCTTGTTTGTTCGGCGGTTTTCTGTTTTGTAATTAAGTGTATTTCAACAGGCCTACGTAGGTACCAGGGTCTGGAAGTACTTGATACGTACAAGTTACACGATGCCATAACTTAGGAGACAACGAGATTCTCGTCGCTATTAAAACGGCAAGTCACGTTGTGTCTTGTAACTTTTACTTTAGAACATCCTTTTGTCTTTTATTCTTTATTTCGGGATACAAAAATTTCAACAACGCTGCAACTAAGGTTGGTAACCTGTGTTACTGAACAAACCCTTTGAAATTCAGACGAAACGTGAAAGCACTATCTGGCGGACAGTGAATATCTTTTTGTAACATGCTGTGAATGACTCCTGATGAAAATGTGGAAGTGCTGTGAGACCACACACAGCATAATAACGTTTTAAATCCATTTACATGAGAACATTGCTCTCCTGTCACGATCAGCTTCATGTAATCGGTTTCCGCTATTTGCTTGAAAAACTACTGTCTCATTAACAAAAACTCACACCGATTCTATAAGCGCTCACTCAGCTGCTCAGAATTACCTTTTATGACCATAGAAAGAATTGCGTAATTAGAAACTCAGCGACCGTGTTTAATTTATGCATAAGAACGCGTTTCATTAGCGTGTTAGCTCATGTTGAGCAAAAACAGGGTTTCTTCTGCACTCGTAGCGGACAAATACAAAATTAATAAAGGAGTTGAACATTTGAGGTTATGTTGGCTCCATACTCTTTTCATAACAAAATGAAACAGTGTTTGAACTTGCTGGGAATTCGCTCAAAATAAATATCTATTATAATTACTAACATGTTTATTGGGTTTAAATAATTCGGAATCATTTTGTTCCTACGATTCGAATTTGTAGGAACAAATTCAACACCATACGTTCACCTGCATTGAGATTCTTTTAGAATGCTACTAATCTGTCTGCATGCGTTAAATGAAACCGAGAATTTTCCACGAAACTTTGACAGGAGACCAAAATTGGGTGCAGACAAATAGGTTACTCTCCATGTCCGTCTTTTTAAATTAATACGCTTATTTTACAGCTTTCATTTTTTATTATTAGGCAAAGTTAGAATTTTGGGGATGTCAGAAAACAGATAACAAAACCAGTCGCTGAATTAAAGATTAACGTCTAATATTATTCTAAGGGTTGTTTCAGTAATCTATTTATATAAGATTTTCTACCAACATAATTTATGAACATCCCAGTGAATTTTCTGAACCTATTATTATCACCGTCTGCAGCAGATCTTTATCAGCAATAGATCATAATAAAATAAAACTTATGATGGATACAAAATAAATTAGAACATAATGTGTTTTCCTCTGTTCATTCAGTAATGGCGCAACCTTGAACGCTTTACGATCTTCAGATATTCTTAGTAGTAATTTCCCGATATTATTAACGACGTTTAAAGCTCACTTCCAATTTCTGGAACAGAAAATATGAATAAATTAAGTTCAGGTCTTCTGAAAATGACTGTGATTCTCCTGAGAATTAGGGCAGCACTGACTTCCTTAATGGAAGAACAAGTCGCTGACGAGTGAACAAGCGTAATAAATTCGATATGAACTCTATCCCCGAACAGGCAGAATTGCGATACCCCAGATTACGCCCTCACAGAAAACTGACGTAGCAGTGACGTCACGCAACATGTTGAAGTTGGCCCGGTCTTATTATGAGGAGTTTAACGCATTCTTAGATGGCTGTAAACAGTCAGCTTCAAGCTTTGGCCGCTTTGTCCCCGGGCATTGACTGAATTTAAGGTTGTGTGTGTCCAAAAGTTGCGGTAACACAAAAAGAGACGCCTGTTCTTGTCAAGAATCGAACTCCGGTCGTCCAGCCTGTAGATATGCATCTAACTGAACTGTCGTGTTAAAGTAATAATGTAGTGAATTTATAAGAATTTTTATTCTAGTTTTATAACTTTTATGTAAAAAAAATTAAATTAATAAAACACGGGTAAGAAGGTGTCAGACGTTAAGAAACATTGTTCGTGGTCTCTGGATGGGTGATCAGCGCGTGCGGTCCGTTAGACATTTGCCAGTCTTTTCAGGCGTTCAAAATTCAGTATTGTAGCTCACTTCATAGATTCCTTGTGCTGCGTCCTTTGCATTAAGGATATTCGTACATTTTTTGTAATTCTCTGCACACCTTCGAATCCCCGTTAACTTTCCCCTCCAATATTTACAAGCGACGATCTTAAAACCGAAGCCACAGAGTCTAACACATTTCTTCTGGGTATCAGCTCATTGCTCCTGTAATCTCCACGACGCAGTTAATTTCTTTCTCCGTCAGCAAGGCGTAAGAACGTGAAGTTGTTTTAAGTACGAGTGTGTCAGAGACGTCTTGGGGGACCGGATCCCGCGGTACGGAGTGACAGTGAGTTATAGGACACACAATACACAAAACGCAATACGAATATTTGTAACAAAACCGCACCTTTTCAGCCTTTCCAGCGTTAGAAGTGGGCAGTAGAACCATCCGCTTCTCAGCTTCTGATGTGCTGTTTCCCCTGCGTAATATGCAACAAGCGTGCGGCATTGGTTCACGCAGCTGTAAACTGGGAGTGAGCGAGTGTAATGACTTACATAGCCGACAAAATTCTTTGTAAAATAGTGCAAAAAGCAAACACCATCAACGCCTCTACTGATGGTATCACGTAATTGTCACAATTAAGATGATAAGGGACTGTCGAAGCCAAAGGATGATTATCGTTTGTCCTTAACAGTTAATCGTTTATTAATTTAAACACTTGATGTATCGTTCGTTTCCGTCTTATTATTTCTATCTTGTTTTAGTCGTGCTATAATTCGTGGTTCACTTTCATATAATCCAGTTTTATTTCCACGTTTACAGATCGCTCGCTTCTGTGGCTGTATAAATCCGCTGCTTAATTCCACTCGGAATTGTTAATAGAGTCGATGTGGATGTGGGGCTCAGAGTCGAGTGAAATGTTGCCAATGCGTCACTGCAGGGGCGCACAAGCCAGTGGTCGCAATTTGCTGTGCCAAATGTGCGAAAGGCAATAGACTCACATACTTCAATACTATTTACCGATGTGGGAAAGAAATAGAATTGCCAAGAGTAACAAGATGGCCGCTGGCCTGTTTTATAATGTGCGTGCGTGTAGAAATATCGCAAAGAATTGCGTCTTCTTTGTAGTAATTCTTCGGATTTCTCATTTTCTCCACTGCCTAATTTTTGCACTGAAGTACAGGAATTTAAATAGTCTTCGAGCCGCGATATTTGTTGCTATGGAAACGTAATTAAAGTAATCGCAGTTCAGCTTCGAGATAACTGGAAAAAGCAGGATTTCGTATATTGTGTTTCGGAACACTGCGATAAAATAGTTCTGATTCACTTTTTGTAGGCGCCGTGGCAAGTTGAAATCATTTTTCATTAAACAATGCTTCACCGATTCCTCTTCTTCTCATTTGGAAGGTCCAATGAAGGACAGAGAAGAGGGGGGGGGGGGGGGGGCTTAAGCCTTTAAAGCCTGATAGGAGTTGTACGTAACACCTGCTTTAACAGTCAGTACCTCTGCATTTTCTACTAACGGGTTTCGCATGACTTTTGCTGAAAATAGGGAATACTTCCTTAAAAAGCGTTAACCAGTTGATCTTTGTAATGGCAAAATGTGATGTTTTATTTGTGGTACGAAGTAAAAGTAAAACACAAAGCCGTCCAGCTACACGCCATGTAGGCGCTTGGGGGGAGAGGTAGTATAGCTCCTACTCATTCTTGACCTCGGCACTAGATGGCCGTGAGTGGTCAGCATCACGCACCGGCCGTGCTTATCCCCGGGGGAAAGGACCCCCGGTACTCACTGACCAGGAGGCTGGGTGGGCCCCAGAGCCGGTCTGGACGCAGAGGCTAAACGAAAAAAAAATTCTCTGTCCCCGTCGGGGATCGAACCCCGGTCGTCCAGTCACTATACTGACTGAGCTACAAATTTATTTAAATTTAGTAGCAATGGCAGGAGTTCGGTGCGCCACAGCAAATAGAGGATAACGAAATTGAAATCTAGCGTCGTCACTTCGCCTTCCTCGCTATTATCCGTGTCGCCACACCCGTTCTCACGGAACAGCTTTTGTAGGACGGAGGCGGGAAGGAGAGGCAATAAACGGTAGTAGTGGACCACAAAGGAAAATATTACAAATTATCATTTTGGCACTTACTTTTCATTTAGTGCGAACTGCACTAAATTATGTCATCGGATTAATCTCACCAATGAACACGTGAACAGTTATTATACACGTGAGTCTGAACACATTTTGTTGTGGTGTCCCGTAGGAATACTGGATCGCGGCCGTGGGCCACATGTGCTGTGTGAACGGAAACGTAACAGCTGGCGTTACGCCACGCGCATTTTGCTCACTCATCTTTTAGTTTGAACGTAGGAGCATAAATCCGATCTCGCTACTAGGCAGCGTTGTGTTACGCGTGAATTTTATCTTCCTGAATCTTACGCACAAAAGGCCACGCACCATTTCAGTCTTCGCTTTAATCCGCTTGCTGGAAAGCTGTTTTTGTAACATGGCAGTGTTTTCCGATGCGAAATATTTTCACGACAATTTCTACTTGTAATGCAATCAGAATTAAACATAAGCAGGTTCTGGCAAACGCACGAATTTCAACTTCGGTTTGTGAGCCAGCGAACATTCCAATTTAAAGCCACTACACGCACATGACAGGGCTGCAGCGGATGACGGCGTCCGATAGATCGATCGGCACGAAACATCGAAAATCCCGCCTCTACAGTTCCAACATGTTCTTTGTTACGGGCCTTGTTTTGAGCGATTTACATTTCTCTTCTCTTCTCTTCGCTTAATAAACCATGTCTATATTTTACACGTCTTGTACTAAGGTGGTTATCAACGTTTCGGAGGAACATATTGACTACTTCTTCAGGGTGCACGTGAATGTAGTTTTTTCCTTCAAACTTTATTAACCACCTACGAGACCACACGCTCGCATTTCATTGTTTGTTTATTGCGGCACGTGAATTTTTTCAGAACTTAGAATTATCCTCTCCAAATGGCGAGAAAAATATGGATTTTGGATTTAGACCAATATTTATATGATCAGAAAGAAGTTCTATTTCGGTACAAATTCATTCTGTACTGAACTACGAGACTGCCGATTCATCAGACGGTGACGCCTCTGCGCCTGTTAACAATATTCATAATTGTAATAATTAGAATAATTTCGTTAGAATTTTTAAAGCCCTGCACGGCGTTAAACCTGATAATACAGGAATATCTGTAATTAAACCTCAACTCGCTGAAATCCCAACTCCCAGTTCTTCAAATATGGAAATAATTTCGTTTTACTTTTCTTATTGTATGAGGAACGTTAGGATTGTAGAAGATTTACATCCACGTGGCTATGAGTTCGTACGTACCGACAACTATTCACACAATTTACTGATATTCATGAAGTCAATATGAGAATAAAGCCACTGGAAACGCCTTTTTTTGCATTTTAAACAACGGAATGTTTTAATAATTCTGTGGCGTCCGTGCAAATTTCTGACGTGGGAGAATCACACCTGCCGCTTGGTGTTGGTCTTGAAGAATTGTGTAGAATGTGAATCATCAACATGGAGTATCGCAAAATTATATCGATTTAGCTTTGTGTTTGATGGCGATTGCTACCGCACCAGGAGACATGCTTGCCAGTTTTTATGGAAAAATATCATACATCTATTTATGGATTTATATGACACATCAATTTTGTTTTAAAAATAAGATCCATGGAAAATTGTACAAATGTTTCAGTTCATATCTCGTGAATTAAACCTTTGTAGCTGAAGCTCATCTAAATATTATTTAAGAATTCAGTCCTTACCACAAAGAAAACACATTTCACCATTGCAGAAATGAGTTGGTTTTTGCCTCTGAGGGGAATTAATTCCCGTTTTATTTCAAAATAAATAGTTACTGATTATTGAAACAGGTGGAGAATGCACTTAGTATTGGGCTTAAAGGATCAGGTCTGCTGCCCTTTGTACCTGGTTCAAGATGAGAACGCGTGTAGGAGTGATCAGATAAAAATCTTTTGTCAAATTAAGATTGGTAAAATCCTGACTTCATGAACAACTTTCTTTTAAATAAATAACTTAGACCTTCAGTTACATTCTGTATGTTAGACCCATGTTTAGTAAATAACAACAACTGTAATTGTTGTTGTAAATTTCATAAACATAAAATAATTTGCCACTCTAATATATTCACTGACACATAGGAAACAGACCGTTTATTATTATATCATTAAATTAAGATTCTAAAAACATGTGACGTCACACTTCCTGTTTGTTATTTACGTCTGTGACGGGGAGTGGTAATACGGAATCTAAAACCAAATACGTCGATTTATGCGTTCATCAGTGCAAGGGTCTCTGGTGACAAATGGAGTAGCAAATAATAACCAGTCAGACCGGATGGATCGACAGCGTTAGTCTGCAGCCTGTATCTGAACTGTGAATACCTTGGAGATAATTCTGATGTTCCATAAGTGAAAATCGAAGCCAATAACGCTTGCAAAAGGATCATGACATGATGTTTAGCTGCTGGATTTTCCAGCAAGCAACATAGGTCATGTCTGAACCAGAGAACAGTTCCGGAAATATTGAAAACCCATTTACACTGATAATATAATGTGACGCATGAGGTTTTGAAATGGTTAGCAATGTTGTAGCTATCAATAGTAGAGTTACGTCGCACGTGAAACAAACAGAGAATTCCCCTCGATCGTGAATTCTGTAAATATTGAAAGTTCAAGTCGGGCAGACACGCGAACGTAAGATTCGAACTACTGTGCGTTGTTTTCTGTATTGCAGACTGCATGGACTTTGTTTATCGTTGAGTATTTTAAGTACGAAGCTACTATGTTTCGAGCGCTTTGTCTGCTCTCTTCTTCAGGTGGAGAAGGAGCCTATTCTGTTCGGTCAGACATTCGGCGCTAATCGAAATCTCTGAAGCATGAAACACGCTGAACGATGGATGACGTCCATAGTAATAGCAATACGGAATGGATATACGAGTATTTTAAGGAAAGCCCATGGTTTGGATAATAACTCCATTGAACACACATTCAGTAATATACTCTGGCGTCTTTACAAAGTCGAAGAGAAATGGAACGTATATCTATCACTTCGTAACTTATGAATATTTTGTCAAAGGTTGATGAGATTTTGTGTAGAAACCGTCACTGATTTTAATTTTAAAATGTGAAACCAGCCTTTATCGACAAATTATAGTAATATTAGTAGCCAATATATCAGAGATTTACAATTTCGTAGATTTACCCTAATTACACATGTGAGTGAAGGTCATTGCCTCAACTCATATTTGTCTGTAACTGCATCTTAAAATCGAAAACCAAAGTGACACCTGTTCACTTCACCGAACACCAAAGAAGGAGGAATTTAGAAATGCTTAAATGAAATGCTCAATAATTCAGATTTCCACGGATATTTGTGGTTTATTATCGAGACTATCACTAGCTCAGATTATACAGCGTCTGTTGGTAGAACTATTAGTGAACAATGAATTGGTAAGGATGTGGAAGGAAATGGTTGTGGTCTAATTTGCGTACTGTACCGAAATTTTGTCTGGAGGATCTCAGGAAAAATATCAGTTGTATAATTCGTATTGTCCGCCACATGATATTAGTCTGATCAAGTCAAAGAGGTCATAAGAGGGGCGGGGGCCCGTGAACGGAAAGGGTACCAAATTTTGGTCAGAAGGTCAGAGCTGAAGAAGAGAGAACTCGAAAGACGCAGGGGTGGATGAGAGAACAGGATGAAAAGGTACTTTAATGAAATGGGATTGGATTAATTTGGCTCTGGATAGAGGAGGGTGGTGGTCCATAGTGAACACGCTAATGAGTACCCATGTTTCATAAATGTCTGTAATTTCCTTCACTATCTGAGCGTCTCAGTGGGGTTAGTTGGCTGATTGATTAGTTAATAACATGTTACAATGTAAAACCACCCTAATCATATCGTAAATCATCTCTTTGTGTCATTCACGGAAAGGCGCCTGCTAGAAGCGTGTTAGGAGAGAGTTATCGAGTTTTTCGGCTCAAGTTCTGATCTTGGCATTTTTCAGCGTGCTGATACCAGAGACTTTTCTCTCCCTTCGAATTTTTCAGTAGGACGTGACTACCAATTCCAGAGATACAGGAGTAATTTAATACGACGCACGAATACACCATAAAGAATGTAATAAGCGCTTGCATCTTACAGAGCGTTTTCCAGCGATAAGAGTGGCGATTATTCTTAATCAACTCCCTGGATTACCACAATGATTGGACCAAAATATCAGATCCCTCGCTTTTGCTCATTAATCCACGTCTAGGCAATACAAAATATACAGAACCGAATGCCGTCTCGCGTTTACTTTAATTCGAACGCCGTTCTTACGCCTTACACTGTCCATCATGAACAATAATTACGAAGCTCTCTCAATCTTACGCGCTTGCCGTCACTTCGGCAGAAGGGACTTAATCGTACTTACAGATTGGACCGAATTGCATTGCCTGCATATACAGAACGTCTAAAAAATCATCTAAACGTAACCATTGCATGCGTGTGTATCTCTTTAGGACAATCTCAGAGGCAGAGCGATCTGAGACGTTGGTATTGGATCCTGGGTTGGAGGCTTCGTGTCGTGCTGCTGGTATGGATTTCTGTGCTTGTCTTTTATGAGTTGTGTTGTCCTGTGAAGTTAATATTGCGACGGACTGACCGTTCGTCCAAGGATTCACGCCAGACTTTGAAGAAACGGATCCAAATCCTTGCACGAAAGAAGTGTTTTTCGAGAACTAGAGAGACAAGGAACGCGTTGTGGGCAAATATGTTAGTGGTGCTTCCTGAGCGACTCTGTTGAAACATTAATGCGTTAAACGTATGAGGTATGGACGATGCATATGACGTTTTGGGAGTTGAGTGTGTCCCGTCGTCAAGAAACTAGTTGTCATTATACTCCATTTCTTACCAGTTCTTAAGAGAATTCTTATTGACAGCAGTCAGGGTCAAACCCGGGATCTTGCGAGCACGAGGCAAAAACGTCAACCCCTATATGACTCCCGGGTTGTGTATTTAAAAGTCGCCGCCACCGTCACTGAGAATAACGATAATGAAAAAACGACGTCTCTCGGTGTAGCGACAACCGACCACTGAAAAGGGAGCAGATAATATTCCCTTCATTGACTGAATAACAATCAATAAATCAGGTTTCGTCGCAAACCTTTAGAGAATCAATAGGCAGTTTTAAGGTCTTTAAAGAGATTATTTCGGCGAAGGAACATAAATTTAAATGCGTAGTTGAAATTTGCCATCCACGTGGAAGTTCTGAAGTCTAGATCGTAACAGTGTTGCTGATTACTTGTAAATGTAAGAAAGAACACGTAGCCCTCTCTGACTGCCTTTCATTTAAAACAATTTAAATTCGCAGCAGAAGCCGAATATACGTGTCTCTGCACGGTTTCCGAATAATGTGGACTTAATACTTCAAATGGTTAGAAAGAAACCGGTGCATTTGTTGAGGGAGATTAATAAGATTGTTTATAAGCGCAGTGGTTTAAAATTAACAGTGAAGCTCTGAATATATTAATGTACAAATGCTTCTTCTAAGACGATATATCGACGAAAAGTATTTCAGGGGACTTTTGAGCAACATATCGATAAATCGTACAGGTCGTAGGGCTGGAGTTCCTAAACTTTAGGTTTTTTAGGGAGGTGCCAAATGTAATTGAGAATTTGGTAAGTTATGAACATGCAGAAGTACACCGGTCACGGAGATACGAGCTTTGATTCGCATCACGCAGAGGTCAAACAAGAGCAGTTTACGGGAATTACAGCAGCAACCTAACCTAACCTAACCAAAAAGCTACCTAAGGGGTCCCTTACACGTTAATCAAAGCTAGAGTGCGTGTAACGCAACAGAATATCACGACGCGGATTGAAATGTGTGTCGGGAGCCCCCAGGATCAAGTTCAGGTCGCAGGGGGTTACGCCACCAGATACCGGACTGCGGTATCACGCCCAGGGTGGACGGCCTGGTAAACGGAGGAGTTGGTGCTGCTGTGTGCGTCATCCACGTTTCACATTTTGCGCAGTTCATGCTTGCAGTATTTTAAAGCCTGAAAGACTGTTTATTTGTACGCGATGATCAATGTATATCGAATTTCTAGGGCAATGCGTACTGCAGCAAATATCTTCGGAAAGATCTTATTGGAAATGTGCAAAGAGCGATTTCTCATACAAATAAAAAAAAACTGACTGGAGAAATTCGCCGTCTTTAAACTTGTTTCCGGCCAGAATAGGAGAAAGTTATCGAAAGCCGAAAGTGTGGTCCAATGGCTGACGATGTGTGTACCTACGTCGTGGTCCTTTCTAACTTACTTTACTTACGTTGCACTGTTTCGATCTCTTAAGTTCTTCGTCAGATTCTGAAACACGTGTGAGAGGGAGAAGCACGATTTATTCGGCAGACGAGTTCGACGAAGAAAAATTGCCTTCTTCCGGGTTGCAGCGTCATGTAGACTGACAGAAGTTCACCAACGTTTCAAAGGTCCTTGCTGCCTCTATAATCAGGGTGATGAGTAAGCCGCGCATGTAGAATCGGTTTGAAATTCTTTCCGTCTTCAAGGAACTTCGAATTGTGTTCTTCCCTGAATTCCAGACAATGGACAGGATTAAGAAATCATAGTATTAGTAATTATATTATACCAACATCAGAACCTTTTAGAAGCGACTACCATCCAGGGCCAAGAAAGCACCTTCAGCTGTCTTCTCTCACTTGAGTTCCTCATTCAGTCGATTGTCACGACAACGCCACGGCCTTGTCCTCTTCGTTTGATTACGGGTAATGTCCATTATAACCGATTCGACCAAAAATTACTCCTCTGTCCCTTAAATGTGCAAGTGAGCCACGAACGTTAACAGTAGCAGTCAGTTGTAGTTAGAACGGCAATAAATTCACCTCGGCCGCCTCTTCTCCTCGCCTAGCCAGCCTGTTCTGTCGATACTATTTCACTTGTGTTGTGGCGGGGCGCAGGGCCCCAGTGCACTTCCTGGATCGAAGTACCGAATTTCTGTCGGCAAGGGTTCCGGAACCGCGGCCCACAAACCTGACGGAAATCGTTTACAGAATGTGCGTCGTTCAACATAGTAAACAAAACCTCCTGGACAACTAAGTAATGCTGCCGAGAAAGGCGATCGAGTGCTCAGCACGCATGCTTCGTACTTGGGAGTCCTTGATTCAATTCTCGGCCCGAAAACCGGCTGTCCCAGGTAGGCTCTTCAGGCAAATGCTCGGATATTATGCAAGATTTGAGGGTGTCGCGGCGGCGAGTCTGAAGATGACCGTTGCTGCGCCGTGTACTCTGGTAGAAGTTACCGACGTTTCAGAGGCTCTTGCTGCCTCCATCATCAGGGCGATCCTCGGACATTACTTTAAATTGGGTCACAACCTCACTTCCTCCAACATCATTTCTAATTCCTGAAGTCAGACAATTGGACGCTGTGAGCTTAAATCTACTAACAACGTCGTTAAATAAGCATCAAAGAAATAAACGGGCAGTGTTGCCTAATGCACTGAATGCCGGTTTTCCGGGTAAGAAACGCGATCTTCCAAAGTGTACAGGTTTCTTGAGAAATTCATGAGTGCGTAGCTGATAATCGGGTATTTCTCGTGGCATAGAACTTACGATCTAAATGTTGCCTATCTTCCGAAAAAGTGCGCTTTCTACTATTCAACACTACTTTATCAGAATATGCGCTTGCGTGTTCTCAGTTTGAGTGCTGTCACCTGCAGTGTGGAATGCCTAATGTTGTCGTCCGAATTTTTATAATTAAAAGCATTTCCTTTCTTATTTGCAGGCTTGTATCTTTGTTCACAGAATGATTAATAACGCAAACACCATTCCGTGAACCTCCATCAATGTTCACTTTATCATCATGTATTCTACGTTAATTTCTTTCGCAAGATGGATTGTCTTCGAAGGGAAGAGTTGAAGACATTGAAGCTTGGTCTGGTTTTACTTCCACAAACATTGCATCAAACGAAAAGAAATTAATGACAGCATTTTAATGCATGTTACAGTGAAACATAATTCAGGTTTTTATAAACGAAAGACCTCTGAATTAACCCGTGCGAGTGTATTCCACGAGCAGTCCACATTCAGTCGATATCCTATTCATTTGTCCTCTTTTCAGAATATTCAGAACGAGAGTAACGCCAACAAAACATCAACAGGTGCATTACAACTGCAAGGGACGTTTTTCCGTGCGATCACAATGACAATGAATATGATGTATTCCGACAGGTGCAATCTTCCGAGCCGTTTGCTGAACGAGACTCCTCTTTGTCTGTCCCTCGCAAACAAGATAAACCAGCCGGACCATAATAAAGGTCCCGTAGGACATTTAGGAACTTCTAACGCATTGTGGCAAAACGTAGCATGTCCACAACTGCAAAATGATTAATTTCCTCGTCACAGAAATGCAAGTCTTCCTTTCCACATAACATTCTTCACATAGAAGAAAATAATTCGACTAAGCAGTTTTTGAAGAAATTATATTTCGATATAAACCAAAAATTCATTATCTTGCTCGCAAGGGCCCCAGTCTTAAAAATGATAGGATTATTTTGATCAGCTTAGCCACTACCAGCTCGTCTGCTACGACTCTGCTACATGAAATCAGAATTGTGCCTGGTTGTGTATAAGTTATTTCGACATTCGAAAGAAGAAATTCTTTCCATGTCCCGAAATACTGAATTCCGTCTATGTTAAAACAACGGGCGTAATCACGCAGAAAGGGATCACAAATGTAATTAAGTTCTGTAATTACGACTGCATTGTCTCGCCAGCTACACATAATTATATACAGTCAACCAAATTCACGTCAGAACGGTTTTGAAAACAGAAGCTTTGTTAACAAATAACGGTGCGGGGTTTGAGCGGGAGGGGGCTTTTAGACGTATCATCAGTGCATGTCAGTACGACTGAAGACACTTTGTAGGCCTGTGTCTGAGCGGGGAACCGAAGCATCATTTGCGCAGGCGCACAGCCGTTTTAATATTCTGTATAAGCTGTCGTCTGACTTTCAGATCTTCAAGCCTTCGAATGTGTCCCATCGTTGTATTTGCATTGCGTCATATTTTACAAAAATACTACGAGTATATCAGACAGGTCACTGGCAACACACGCACTGTATAAAGTGTCATGTAGATTGCTCAAAAAGCAGAAACATTTCAAGGAAGAGGTAATTTCTGGACGATATTGAACATGACGTCACTCCTTCGAGGCGGAGTCAATTAATTCTTCGCTTAGACGGCGATGGAAAACCTGCCGAACTAACTGCATAGAGCAGGGTGCGGAAAAGCTGACAGTAGCTCAACTTGTCGGTAAATTTTCCGTCTCTGATTGAAGCCAAAATTTAAAAACCGTGTTCAATACAGACCGTCATTGGACAGCATATTGCCTATACTGGGCCAGTAGAATGTAATTCACATCTTATTAAGTTTTAACTTTAATATTATCTTTTTATACCCATCTTTATATCCTAAGTCAAAGTTTGCCACAGGGACATGCTTGACGTCTTCCTGGAGAACTGGGAGTTTTCGTCAGGAGCTAAAGCCAAAGAAAGGTCATATTGAATTACAAATATACGATTATTAAAAATGTTACTTTAAGTTCAATTAAGTTTCACTTTCAAATTTCTATGCCAAGTTTTAAAGTATTTTATAAATTTGGAGGCAAAGAAGACAAAGAGTTCATAACCACCTTCTTACGTGTTTTTCTTGTTTCATATTTTCATAATAAAAATTTGTACGTCTTTACCATTCGCCCTGGTATGCTTCATGCTTCACTTTTGTATGTTTCATGCTTCGCCAATGTAAGATTTATGCTTAGCTCACGACATCCTCACTGAATGAATCTTCCGAAACATCTTTCGGATTAAACTAGCAGACTGATAAATAATACGATTGCAAACTAGCAGAATGGATGCAAAGCGATACACGAATTTTGCCCCTGGAAAAATTGGATGTCATTTCACACTCACGTGCCGTACGCGATCACATAATTTGGATTTTGTATGAACTTCATGAGACAAGAAAGTTCCGTAAACATACGAAGCCAGCGAACAAATTTTAAGTTAGGCGTAAAAGTCATGACAGTGGTTGAGAGGCCGTTTCACGCTAACACCAAATAGTACAGGTCTTTAAAAATATATGGAGAAAATAATTTAAAAAATCGCGATTATTTCAGAATCACATAAACCAAATTAAAAAGTTATTAGGAATTTAGGAATTTATGTTACACTGGGTCTTGGTGGAGTGCCGTAGGTCGCTTATCATATCTCGGCCATCCTCACTCAGGGTTTTCGTAGATTTCCTCAGTCTCTCTATAGCTACCTCCCACACACTTTCATTAGCGAGTTGTTCCAAAACACGACGTCATGTAACCTAAGTAGTTGGAAAACATAGTAAAATAAACCAAGCTCTCTCAGGGCTTAATGCTGAAGAAAATTCCACTTTTCGGCAGTGAAACTTTGAGCTTGTGACTGCACTCGGAGTTCTGATTCTGAAATGGACTGAATGTCCATTAACCGTCGTCATGGCCTGAGCCCGTGTCATGCGAGACAGAAAATGCTGTGTCCCTCTCAGTCTCCAAGTGCAATTCCGGGAACTAAGTTTGTTATCGCTCGTGTTAAATAAAGTACGACTTGTATGTTCTAGCTTCCCGCATCTTATGGGCGTCCGAATGTCCCGAACTAACGCAGGAAACTTTTGAGAGCAACTTGTGAGTCTGCGTTCCTTCTGTCTGTCTCCATATTTTCGTGATGAGGACAATCAGAAAAAATACGTCTAATTTTCAGAATTTAGGGGACTTTATGCGTATAAATTCCGCAAATAAAAATTCCTAGCGAATGCGATTTATTGTTTTGGCGACAATTCTTTTAGCTAGTTACTTGCACGGATCATTTGTGTTGATTGGTTACTCTGAACGTGATGATTGATTGTTTCGGGAATTTATCTTTATGAAAACCAAATTTGAAAAGAACAGACGGAAATAATCCGAATTGCAGGAAGTTTCCTTTAAAATAACAAAGGACGAGATTTATAGGTTCATTCAGATGCATGTCTGGCAAACAATGAAAAAATAAAAGTTCATACCACTGAAGAAGATGAAGAATCATTTACCGATTGCATTTTTATGTGATCAGGTATACAGATTGGCTGTATTGGCTTGTTTGATAGTCTGTTATCCGGTTTCTTGTCACATATGTGTGTGTTAACGCAAGTAATTCTATTGCGTTTATTTTGAATGTATGAACACATTCGAGGCCTTGGATCGTGAGACATCAGTTGAGAGGAAACTTGGCTCAAACTAGGTTCCGTTTCAGTGTATATTAACCACAGGTCAAATGGTTTCCTTTCTGGAGGCGAAGATATGTAACCTTTCCGACAATTGGGGAATACCTAAATTGACATAACTGGGTAAAATAATACTGAAAAAAAAAACACATGACCCGAATGATTTTAAATTTTGCGCCGTTAGGTTGGTCATATTAGCAAGCGATCGGATAGCATCTTAAATTAAACACGCAACAAACTGAAAGATTCATGTTATATACACAACTATCACATTTAGTAAGAAACACAAAAGTTTATTAGCATATAAAACGCCAGTCTGTTTGTTTCGATGCGAATTGCGTCATCCTCAGACTAAGCGCTAAATTAATTGCGTCTGTCAACGCTGATTCTTAATTACATGCAATAAATATAAGGATCCTGTTCTAATCAATACCCAGCCAGAAAATTCCTACGCACGTCGGTCAAGACAGATTCCAATGAATGTTTACGCGGGAACAACTGGCAATCGCCTCACGGGACCCCACGATCTCTTAGGGGCAATCGATGCCAACGGCACAAACTACGTGGGTTGTGAAATCCGGGGGGTCGTTCTCATTTTACCAGCGACATAAAGCAGTTTTCGAACTCTCATTACTCAGATGGATGGGACACAACAGATCAAAAATGTGGCCTCACACTTTCTCACTTCGACCTATCGGCACCATCTGAAGAAATGAAAATGACGAAACACTCACATTTTAAATTCAAGCGGCTGAGACAACACGACAAATGCCTGAAAATTCTTGGCGTCACAGGCCTCAGTTGCGCATTCAGACCAACGGAGAACTTCCTCAGTAACTCTTCTGAAGTATCTTTTAGATATTAAGACGCCGTTACATCAACATTTTGTACGTAACTTCGTTTCATTCCGTGTTGATTCCTCTTCTTGCTTCAACCGCGGTTACCATCAAATATTTACACGAGCTTACTGGCTGGTTTTATAGGAGCAGAACACGTTCTCTGTATTTATTATAAATAATTATGAAGCACACTGTACATGCAGTGACTCGTGTCAACACAAAACGATTTAAAGATTGACTTACGGACAGTACAGACGAAAATCGCAAATGCGGAATAAATTTGGCACATGTGAGAAAGGGGACTTTATCAAATAAAATTACATACTTGTCCACTAAAATGAAGTGAATGAGCATGTCGAAATTTTCAACCCTATCTGCAGAAGACATATATGGAATAAGCAATTTGAGGAGATGAACACAGTTCAACATGCCTGCAATATATTGTTTATGCAGATTACACATTCTACATGAAACTACATCCGACACTACAAATTATGAACTACGGCTAGCAGAGTTACGAGTTACGTAAAAAAATTGCAATTGAACGAAGCCTGCTTTCGAAATGAAACCCAATATGTTGAATGCATCGTCGTATAAATACGAAATTTTACGCACTTACAGTTAATAAGCAAAGCCGCTATCGCATCCACTACGGCAATTTACTAAGAATACACTAAAAATGCGTGAACTATGCGGCCAGAGTCAGATGAAACCAGTCAAACCCCCCCCCCCCCCCCCAACCACCACCCACGAACATTTTCCATCTCCACCAAGCGCACTGCATTGTATGTAATTATCTTGTGTCGTATTCTTGTGACACGCACAAATGTGTACTTAGTTTTCTCTGCGTTTACTTCAAGACCAACTTAGCCTACTACATTTTTAAACAACTTTTCTACTCTCGTTTACGATATTTGTGTGTCCATCCAATTGCAATCCGTCTTTGTTTCCTTGGTTGAGAGAATCGATAAACATCCATTCTCTTAAAGAAGGGAATGTTAAATAAAAATGGAGACGTCAATAAAGTGTAGACTATGAGAAAAATAATTATCATTAAAAGAAGAGATCAAAGAACGCGTGACCAGCAAATAAAAACGAAATTTGTCACAACTTTGCTAAAACACCCGCAGGCAAAGTCACTCTATAAAGAATGACAACGAAGTTCACAAACCACACGAGAAGAAAATCGAGTCAAATCGCTGCCAAGGGTTTCAGTAATGTTTCTGACAAATATTACTCGAATATTTAAGTAAGTACTTATCCAGATCACCGGAATACAAATACGAGAACTATAAGAAGTAATTAGTTTTTATAAAACTTAAATAAACATATATTTTTTGAACGTATAATAATTCGGTAGCGTAACAAACAATGCACACTTTCAAAACCACAACTGATAGATTAATATGTGCGTGATTTGTACTGTAGCATTCACTTGATTTGTGGGATTGGCCTGATGACAAATTATGTCGAAACATGTAGCCTTGAATTACCATAGCGAACAGAGTTTAGGATAGAAAATTTCAGTACGCATTAAGTATTATATGCCGATGATAAAGTTGCGTCATATTATGATAAATATATATTTGTTTAAATCTTCTCAGTCTAATCACAATAAAATTCCATTAAATATTAAAATATTACCATAACTCCTCCACAACTTCATTTCTGGTATGTTTCAAAATTAAATTTTATCAATATATTATTTTATTTTCTATTTCTAATTTATTAATATTCATTTAGTCTTTATATTATTTACTTTACAGGATGATACAAAACAACAACAAAACGTTCATCCACACAAAATCATGTTAAGCACGACGTACATACAGAACAACTTCGAATACAATATTAAAAAATACAATAAAAATCTGGAAGAAAACATCATTTGAAATCTGATAAACATCTGACTAAAAAGTTGCATTTAAGAAATTATATTTAAGTTTATATAATTTTATACACCTGAAGATGGTTCTTTTAGAACTGAAACATATCGTGTAAAAAGTGATGTTCTAATGTAAATCGAACATTTCGATAGAGAATATCATTTAATATATTTTAAATATTTAAATGTTAATTATGGTAATATTTTAATATTTAGTGGAATTTTATTGTGATTAGACTGACAAGATTTAAACAAATATATTATTTGCCGTAAAAATATCATTACTTTGGCGACTTACATTTCAAGGAGATTGACACTTTAGACTGGGCCACGACAGCTTCCTTCCCAATTCGCCATTAAAAATATTCCTACCAATGGACATCCAACGTATGCAGTTGATATACGTTCGTTTTATAAACAACGATGATGTAACATTATGTTCCAGGAATGCTTCTAGGGACGGCGGGATGAGTAAGAAGTACTAACTTGGGACTATCCGAGTCTTCGTTGTGTCGGACACGACGCGTTACGTCATGAACTGGGTCGCTAAGTTGCGATCCAATGGCTTACATATTCAATTTTCACGCCTGTCAACGTGTCCGTCTCGCTTCCGATAGATTCAATTTGACACCCAGTATCGACTGAATACAGATGCCTCTGATATGTTCCAGAGATGATACGGATGCTGGACCATGAACACGTCAATACTATCAGTTTTTCCCACCCTCTGTTTCAAGACATCACACTTTACGCTTGAATGCGTCAAAGACTTTGGATCTGCTGCACGGGTACTGTTGGTTCAAGAATTATATACACACTGCTGTTTAGATGAAGACAAAGTTATCCTCACTCTATTATATACTGAAGCATCCGTGTGATATTTCTTGTATTTTCACTAGTAAGATATGTCGGACTAGAGAAAAAAAACCTCAGTTTCTGTCGGGCATGGAACCCCTGACTCCCAGCCCGCAACCAGTCACGAAACAGACTAAGGTACGCGGTCCTTGCACGAGTGTATTGCTGCAAAATTATTCACATTATATACGTGCACAAATTAAACATTCACCACGCTCCAAACCAGCCCTATTTCGAGTAGAAACTGCAGACACTTGTAATCGGGTAGAGTCGTTTCTGAGAAAATCAGCATTTTTCAAATTTTGATTCTTTCCCTGTGGAACGAATCGGTATCTATTTGCAATATTTCTGTTCCGATATTTTAAGCACGAAAGTCTACTCGACCATAATACGTATGTATAATGAAGCTTACGTATTTGTCCCATCTGCAGCCCCGGCTTAGTCGCTGGGAGACGAAGTTTTGCAGCAGACTGTACTCGCCATTTATTGCTCTACAGCAAAGATATATTGTTGCTTAAGCCTCCTCCGGGGCTGGCTGATTCTTTTATTTCCGACCATTTCGATTGGTTAATTACAATTCGAGTAACTATTAGAGTTTTGTGAAATTAATTACAGTTTTTAATTAGGGGCCGATTTAACCCAGTCTTTATAGTTCCTAGGAGGTCAGAGACCCTATTCCCATTGTGCGTCCAATTTTGTAGCGTATCTAATGGTCGCTGGAGAACCTTTGCTCGACATCAATTAACACCAGGCTTCAGTCTGACCGCTTACATCCGTCTAGTGCCGAGGATGTGAATGTGTGGTGCTACAAATTCACTTCTCGAAATATATCTTGATCCAGTTTCCTTAATTGAAATTACAGTTAATGGCGTGGTATTTTATTAAACACAGAGGCAATTTCATTTTCGCCATTTTTAAGTTGGAGTGACTTAATCCAGAAACAAGTAAGGGATGTACTTTGCTCGTTAACATCTTTGCACCTCAAACTTTTGTCATTAGAACAGACTGCCAGTGTTCTGAGATTATAAATTTCTGAGCCACTCGTTGTGAACTCAGATTAGAAAGTTTTTTTCCATTTCAGACTCTGAACTACGCTATTTAAACGCAGAGGCAATGTAATTTGTTAGCAGTGGCGTATTTTATTCACCATATGCGGTGGCCCGGTGGTCATGAGGCGTGCAATGCGGATGAGGTACTGGGTGGACGGACAGAACTGTGTCTAGGTATTGTTGGAGTTTATCAGAATTTCAAAATTTAGATTCTTGCTATCTGGGTTTGTTTAATTTAAATGAATGCCTTTCTAACGCCACTGCATATGAGTAACTTTTCTAGTATGTACACGTAACTGCCCTCTTTGGTATCTTCGAGAATGTTCATCGTATCTTTAAAGATGGCATATAAGTGCCCGTTTTGTATAATATGCTGAGAAAATCCTTTGTTAGGTTTATTAGCTCTTGTATCCCTGACATGTTTTTTGAACCTAGTTTTGAAATGTCTGCCCGACGTAATTATACGCTGATTAAACTAATTACTGCAACAGTAGGCATTATTTAAAGGGGTGTTTAGCTATAAAGAGAAATGTCATCTTTAGACTGCGGTTCGAAATTCGAAATGAAAAGAATTTGGTGCTGGCGGATGTGATAGCAGCTCCACTTCTAAGTTTAAGGAGATTTTTACAAGTACATATAAAACTACGAGAATAAATCAACATTAGTTCACGTGCAATTAGGCTTCATCCTCCACGACAGCTTTTCCTGAAAATACTTTTGTAACTCAGTCAGAACAGTGACTGGACGATCGGGGTTCGATCCCCGACGGGGCAGAGGACTTTTCCTCTAGCCTCTGCGTCCAGACTGGCTCTGAGGCCCACCCAATGGGCACTGGGGTCCTTTCCCGGGGGTAAAGCCGGCCGGGGCGTTAAACTGACCACTCACCCCCTTCTAGTGCCAATGTCAAAAATGAGTAGGAGCTATACCGTCTCTCCCCCAAGCGCCTTCTTGGCGTACAGTGAGACAGATTTACTTTTACTTTTCTTTATTCTCCTCTCTCTGTCTCTTTCGTTCGTTGCTTCGTCCTTCTTCTAAGTGTCCTGTCGACAAAATGGCAGATTCATTACTGTGCTCCGTGGCCGGCAGCTGACACGTGTGTAGTTGGACACAAAACATTGCTGATTATTTTGTAAAAGGTTAAAATGCGTCCAAGCATCACATTCACTTGAACTTGTCTTCCAAAAGCATGTCAAATTGTTTAGTCAGTTCTCTTTCGACGCCCGTAATGAATGGCATTAGAGAAGCTTACTGTGATAACCCCGTTCACTGTTAAAGTCGGCTTTAATGTTATGTGATAACTACGAGTAGAAATGAAAACTCATTTACAAACGAAATACTTGCCTGACATTAATCTCGTTGCTTCAACAAATGCTTTGTTACCCGATTGCCTAATTTATGACTGGCTCGCTCTTCATCAGTAGGATTCAAAACACCACATCGATGAATACCAAGTCGAAAGTCTAGGCCCTTCTCTCATCTGCCACCCGGAGAATTCTCTCGCGTCCGCGTTGATTGCCGGAACATTTGAAAGGACACGTACAGTTAAACGGGGAAGACTCGAAAGTCTTATCGATATCGGGCTTTGTTACGTACAGCTGACTTGTTATATTATTCTTATCCTCGAATAAACCTCCACGCAAATTTCTGCGATGGCTTAGCAAAGTTTTCATTCCGCCACGCCCATTATTAACTTGTGTTCCGTCTCTTTCGATCTTGTTGGGAGAAAGTTGTTCTGTTTGTGATTAATCGCCTCAGCAAGGTTTTGGTTCCTTCCCAAATTTCACTTTAATTGAACTGCAATCTACGAGGAGAGAAGATACCGGATTAAGCCACAAAATAAGGCACCTCTTCTTGTTAACTGCTGCTATAGGAAGAAACTGAGTAAGAAATGAATTTGATTTTCGCCGTCTTTCGCTCCTTTCCCACAGTTTCTGTCGCACTCCTATTTGCAAATAGCTTCTGCGTGTCGCCGACTAATCTCAATGCCTAAGACAGTTCCTGCTTGAGGCTAATGAGTGTTTGTACTGCGCGATCCAAGAACTTCTGCAGTTTGGTCTTTACAGATGACCACTTCCTTTTTACCTCCTTAAGGACGTAATACCGGGAACAAGTGTCTGTCTAAAGATCTCCGGCTTTGAACTGAATTAAATAATTTACAGTTCTTCTGACGCCGCTTACGTGGTCTTGTCAGAGTCGTAACAGAGAACATTAATTCGTCTGCAAACGTGACAGCACACAACAGAAACGGTGTTTACAAGTGACATTACCAATCACTACGACAGCTGCTAGCTAACATTTAACGTGTGGCGTTCGACACGTTTCCAATTCTACCAAACCGCATTGCTGTTACGGGTTGTGAATTTACTCGAGTTTGTATGACGAAAGGTTACAATTTTAACCCATTAGCTATGCGATGATTTTACGTCGTTAACAAAAATGCCAACGTGTCGACACAACACTGAGCTATGTCCACGTACCTCCAGTGAGCACACACGGCCTTTCTGTAAACCCTATCTTAATGTTATCCACTTCCCAGTTAACCCCTCTTACACCATAACTTTCCGGTTGTATTTTCTTAAGAATGCTTTACGGATTCTAACCATCAACACAAGAATAACAACGTAAAATAATAAATATGGCAATGAAACGTATTTGGCCACATTTATACTACAAATGTTAAGGGAAGCTGAAGATATCCGTCTTCTGGGTTGTTGCGCTGTGTAGTCTGGTCGATGTTAACCAACGTTTCAGAGGTCATACTGCCTCCGTCATCAGGGCGATTCATCGCCCTGATGACGGAGGCAGTATGACCTCTGAAACGTTGGTTAACATCAACCAGACTACACAGCGCAACAACCCAGAAGACAGAAATCTTCATACTCTGATGACGGAGGCAGTATGACCTCTGAAACATTGGTTAACATCGACCAGACTACACAGCGCAACAACCCAGAAGACGGATATCTTCATACTCACCGCTGTGAGAACCACAAGCCTTACTTAAGGGAAGCTCTTCTGTCGAAGCTAGGCAGAGTTAGTACCCATAACACACAATTCTAACAATATGTAAAGGTATTTAAGATTTTATCTACGGAAATGTATTCCCAAACTTTAAGTTCGTTATAACGAGTGACCTTACACACAGAATTAAAACAAATTTAATAAGTATGTGGAAATGTAACGGGATAACACAACATAAGAAATTTGTCATAACACTTATATTCGAGTCTAGTGTATGATATGATATATAAAGTAAATAGTTTCATTTACAGTGGATGTAAATACGTGTAAGTTTGGTGCACCGTGTTAATTTTATGAAATGGTTTAGCCAGAAGATGATAGATGATACTGTGATATCCAAACACGTTGCCAATGAACACAAAAATTGTGTCTTCGACAGTTAGTTACGTTGATAGCTGCAACCAAAAATATGCTCTCCCACCCAAGAAGTTTGTCGACCGAATTCCTGTATTTTTGCACTCATCCTAACCTCACTTTCCGCTCGGCTTTGTCCTTCAGACTTTCTGTATGGACCCCATAAACCACGAAAGCCTTCTTGATCCTTTACTTTTAATTGGACCCATTGATGCACAAATATTGCGTTTGAGGTAAAGTGTTTATAGCCATCGAAGAAATTCTACTTTGGGTGATTAATTGACTTGAAAACTCTGCTATAATCCCTTACTCTATTCATGCGTGATTGGCGGCTAGAGCAGTTACGCAAACCTAATTTGACGTAAAAGAGATACATTCGCTTAAGGAGTCTAAAATTTTGAGAACTTTTTTTATCTTGGTTTCATCGAGAATTCTGAAGTCTACTTTTAATTAAATCCTGAATGGCGACGCGTTATTCTTCTTCTTCTTCTTCCTCTGCAGAAGATGAATGGTGAAGGAACGGACCTTGATGCTTTCTTGTCTGAAATTCTCTTGCCCCCGAAATTCTCTTGGAATTTCAACGTAACAAAGTATGAACTTTCGGTCTGTTTTCCATCACTCATTTCGGGTTATAAAGATGTAGGAAAATGGGCGAATTACAATAGTCTTTCCACATGAACATAGAATAATTTCGATTTAAAGTAACTAATAAGCAGTGAATCAAGAAATAATTACAATTTGCTCTAGTCTTAACGTTTATTACTATCCACCTTAACGAAAATATATTTATGTTTTCGATCGATAAATTAATATCACTTACAATGACCACTCGGATTTATGAGATTTAGCATATTTTCAAAGCCTGATCAATGCCCCAAATCTTCTCTCTTACAGAAAGGATGTGTGACATCGGACGTTTCATATTTATGCCTATTCATATTCGGCTAGAAACGGTTTGCACTGGGCTACGTAATCATCTCCACTTCTTTGGCTATGATTCTGAAACCACTTAATTATAACCAGCAATTGCATTCCTATAGAACGCCTATTGAAAAAAAAATTCCCGTCCGCGTGTAGGCATACAACATCACTATGATTTGGGTCAAAATTGCACAGAAATGAAGGCCATTTTACATACAGACGTGTTTGCCTATCAGCGTTCAGAAATGAATGGGCGGTTACAGAGTTTGACATTTAAGTTCTGTCTCCTTAAATATCTCCGTGAAGAAATCCTTTTCGAAGCCGAGAGATTCTCCCTTTCGTTAACATTCCAATATACCAGTGATAATCTGTAGAACCAGAATTCAGTCAAACTGAAACGATTCTTTCACCTTTACCTCTGTCATATTTCGCGTCTTCTCGTCAAGACAATTTTTTGTGGTTTATTTTAACGACGCTGTTACTAGCTAAAGCGTCGATCATCTGCCCGGAGATGTTAAATTGTGATTTGTATATGAATCAAAATATACTGGTACGAGAATAGGATAGTCCGTGTGTATAAAAGCTTGCTAATCTTACTCGGGGTTTCATTGCTAATTTCGTGTAAGTTCCGACAGCATTTATTCCGATTTTGGATAAGTTTTCCTGTGGCACCTACAAAATCAATCAAAGAGACGTCTCACTTCCACAAAAAAGTATTCCTTCCATCATCATCAACATCATTCATCCGTTCGTTTGCATTTGACTAACAACACAGAACATCATCTTTATTCGGAATGTTCTAGTAGCTCAGCTTTACGAGAAATTATCGGCGTCTGTGACCACGAAGGTTCTCGACCATGTTTACAGAATCCCACCACTGATCCAATATACAGCACATAGTCTGTTTCTGTAAGACGAGTTTTAATACTTTCCAAGTCATTCTTGCTTCTGGTTTCACGACTTCTACTCTCTGGTCTTTTCTGTGCGAGACGATCTCTTCCATATTATGCTCTTTGATTTGTCGACCCTGATAATATTATGTGGCAAACAAAGGTCATAGAAATTGATAGCCAGTGCCGGACACTGCTGCAGTTATTTTGGTGAAAACGTCAATCGTGTATATTGAAATTAAACAAAATTTTTGTTTTGAATCTTTTAATTCATTTGCAACTTACATTTATTGAATACAGGGTAGTGGTGTGAGAAGTAGGATACATACGGCTTTGAAATTATTTGAATACCTCGGTGTCATTCTCTTTGGAATTTTGTGTTCTACGCATTCGTGCCCGATTTTTGTAATTCTGGTTTTACTTTGCCCTCATATATCGCGACATTTTAAGAAAATCGGGAAATTTTCAAACTTTTTCAAATTTACAGCCTCGTATCTTTTTGAATTTTTGAGATACACATTTGGAGGCCAGGATGAGTTGTAACATGTACACTCCTCTTCAAAACAACACTTGGTTCACTCGGATCGGATAATTAGTCTCTGAGATATGATCCCGTTTATGGACACGTGTCGAATCCGGAAAGTCGAAAATCGTGGGTTCACTTTGCGCGTGCGCAGTTCACGACGTCCGGCCGCCACGAATGTCGGAGCGTACTAGCACAAACGTTTATCCTTCCTCTTTAAAACGAGACTAAGATGGGGGCGCTATGTCTATTTTTAGCCGAGTTATTGAAGTTTGAAATTACTTCGGCAGAAACTGTCGCTCATTTGGGCGCGATCGCCTCCCCACACCCGGCATCGATTTTAAAGACGTTTTCACGTCAAAACTTATGACTGTGAACTTCCTTTCATCCACGTGTTATTTCCCCTCTCTTAGGCCCAAATGTCGTCCAGTTCCAGTCACCCTCAGTCGTGGTTCTTCAACGTTCCCACATCGCAATCATGTCTGGCGCTTTCAGGGGACAAATCCTCTCTTCCGTTGCATGCAAAGTACATTTCAGTGCAGTTGTGTTGCTGAACTTTTGACCAATACTGTGGCTACAGAATAAACAGATTTATGTGGATCTGCCTAGCTGACAAGCCACCCGGAAACAAAAGCCGAAACTCCCATCTCAGTAAATTGCGTTAACAGTTACACGTAACGAGATTCAGCTTGTGAAAATGATACGTTGCACTTTTATTAGAGCCAATTTTTTTTACAGTGTGATCTATTTCTGTAGGCATAAAAGTGAGAACAAAACACACAAAAAGCATATCTCATTGTAGTTTTGGCTACAGTGCCCCCCCCCCCCCCCCCCCCCCCGCGTAAATACGTGGCCGTCATGTACAAAGCGAATAATGAGCTTGTAGGTTTGTGTGTAATGGATGCCAGGTCATTATCCGGCTTCGACAATAAAGACGATACCAATAATTGTTGTAACGAGAGTATCCGCGTCACTAGAGCTAAACTCAGGGCAGAGACAACTCAGCAGTGATGAGACTGCTTTCGGCTTGGAAGGCCCAGGTTCTAAGTAGTGCTCACGGTAAACGCAAGGCTTGAGATGGGTTTCGATTACGTATTTGACTAAGTAGAGAGAAGTGAAGAATCGAAGCAAACTGATTGCGAGTTTCGATCTTGTTACAATCGATTCTGATACTCGTGAAACACAGCGACTACTCGTCGCGAATCTCAGATTATCTCCTCCCTGCATTCTGTGAATCATCTCTCGCCATTAATCTTATTTTTTATCTTTTATTCAGAAATCTCATTTCATTTCACTGGTTTTAAAATAGGCTTATTTATATCCACGAGTTCTACAAACTGTTAAATATAGAATTTATCGTTGCAAAGTCTGAAAGCCGGATTTAAAAAAAAGAGAGAGAAAAAAGAGAAATACTTGGTGTTATTAACAGCCACTGAGAAGCAAAGCGGTCCATAACGCAAGGAAAGTGCACGAATAACAGCAAAATACATTTTACATGCGGATTTAGATCTGTATCTTTAAATTACTTTTTTGTTCTGTGTTTTTGGAGTTTTGAATCGTCCGGAAATGGGGCAAAAATTGTAAGACTTGAGATTCTCACAGCCGTGAGTATGACGATTTCTGTCTTCTGGGTTGTTGCGTTGTATAGTCTGGTCGATGTTTACCAACGTTTCAGAGGTCATACTGCCTCCGTCATCAGAGTATGAAGATTTCTGTCTTCTGGGTTGTTGCGTTGTATAGTCTGGTCGATGTTTACCAACGTTTCAGAGGTCATACTGCCTCCGTCATCAGGGCGATGAGTATGAAGATTTCTGTCTTCTGGGTTGTTGCGCTGTGTAGTCTGGTAGATGTTAACTAACGTTTCAGAGGTCATACTGCCTCCGTCATCAGAGTATGAAGATTTCTGTCTTCTGGGTTGTTGCGTTGTATAGTCTGGTCGATGTTAACCAACGTTTCAGAGGTCATACTGCCTCCGTCATCAGAGTATGAAGATTTCTGTCTTCTGGGTCGTTGCGCCATGTAGTGATGTTTACCAACGTTTCAGAGGTCATACTGCCTCCGTCATCAGAGTATAAAAATTTCTGTCTTCTGGGTTGTTGCGCTGTGTAGTCTGGTCGATGTTTACCAACGTTTCAGAGGTCATACTGCCTCCGTCATCAGGGCGATGAGTATGAAGATTTCTGTCTTCTGGGTTGTTGCGCTGTGTAGTCTGGTAGATGTTAACTAACGTTTCAGGGGTCATACTGCCTCCGTCGTCAGAGTATGAAGATTTCTGTCTTCTGGGTTGTTACGCCGTGTAGTCTGGTCGATGTTAACCAACGTTTCAGAGGTCATACTGCCTCCGTCATCAGGGCGATGAATATGCCAATAGGGTGTGTGGGGCCCAAATCGACCAGACTACACAGCGCAACAACCCAGAAGACAGAAATCTTCGAGGCAAAAATTGTTTATCTGCCGTGTTTCCAATTTAAAATAGAAACGATAGTGAAGGTGTTCAGATTACAGTTTATAAAGCACTCTGTGTTTCCCTTCATCAACTGCTTTCTGTTTTTCAGTACGAACTTCGCGCTGTCGCGTTTACCTGTTTCGGGGTCTAAAATTACCATCTCGTATTTTCCTTTCTCCGGGAAGTCACGTGCCTCTTCTTAATTAGCACATTTCTGTTCGGAGTATCTGCCCTTATCCCGAGGGCTGCCATTACTTTACGGGTTCCGGGCGTTATTAATTGCCGGCAATTGCCCACAGCAATCGACGTTTCTACCGACTTCCGGCACAGCGCTTGGGGGAGAAATGCGGAGAAAGTAGGACAGGCGAAGAAACATGGCCAAGCTCAGTCGAGCTGAAGAAATGAAGAATACGCTCGGAGGAAAATAAATAAATAAATAAATAAAAGCAAGAGGGTAAGGAGAACATAAAACTCGTTCTGAAGTATCCTTTGCAATTCTGATCTCTTGGGTAGCAATGGGAGATGTTTGCGAGGTCTCTCGGCTGCGTCCAAAAAGCTTCGAGTTTTTATCCTTTCATGAAGTCTGTAATCGCCTGTCTCTCAGCCCCTGCCATCTTCCCTGACGTACCGCTAAGCTACTTTCTTAGAGAATGAACCTCACATCCGGATAACATGACGTCTCGCCGTAGACCTTGCGGTTGCAGCGAAATTTCGATATCCATACTCAGACACGTCAATTAATAAGAAAGAGATGCTTTTACCGAGAGATGCGGATGGTCACAGAAGCCACAAATAAAGTACTCAGCGTTGGCAGGAGAAGAAACAATTTGCTAGTATGAATTTTGTACTGGAAAGCGTGTGAGTAGATAGGAGGATAATATTAAAAAAAGCTTTAAGGAAACTGTGAACTGATTTCGTTTCGCTCGTTGCAGGGACGAGCATAGCCATGCACGCGACAATGAAGCTTTGGGTCTCACTTTTTTAAGTTTTGGGTAATTCTGCACGGCCAAAACTGCTCTAACGTCTACACCGACCGAGAAGGACGGAGGCTGGAAGTGACCAACACTGCGTAGCCGATTGCCTCGGAACGGCACGTGACAGTAGATTCGCAGAAGTGTGAAGCTCGCAGTACGGACCAACACTGGCCATTGTAAAGAACGTACGTGTTTTAAAGCTTGAATGAGGAAAATCAAGTTTCATTTGTTGGCGTACGTGACTACCGGACACGCGAATTATGGCCTGTTTGTGCTGTCAGCCAACGTGGGTTTAGTTTTTAGAACTGCGCAGTCCGGGGGCTCAGGCAATTCGCGGCAAAAACTAACGGACCTGCCCTTTCCAGAAATCTGTTCCATAATAAGGCAGACGGAAATGATAAGGGCGAATCCACATTAGAGATGCTACTGAAGCAGGTAAGACTCGAAATCAGAGAGCGAGGAACTTGGTCCTTTGAGCACACCAGACCATGCGTCTTGGCAGAGTCTTATTTCTTAAGACTGGAGTTCAAGTTTCGGCCAAGAGATAGATCGAGATTTTCCTCAGTCTGTCCAGTCCAGACAGATGCCGGAATAATACCTTTTAAACCACTACAAATTTCTTTCATATATGTTTTAATATTAATCGTTGTGCGTTCTTTACATGCAGTTCGTCGATATTATATGATATGCTTTTTATTTCATAAGGGTAATTTATTTTTAAATCTGTGCTAATATTCCTGTGTCGTCAGTTTTACCACAGATTCATTGGCAGTAATTCAAGATAGCCAACATTTTAGCCGTTTCTTGCATTCTAATTTAAACAAAATTAACGTCACATCCTTAAGACTTGTGTTCTGAAAACAAGTTTAGGTTCATTTCTAAAACAATTTCTAATATTTTTGTCAAGTCACGTCATATTGTTCCGCTTTCTTTTGGTACTGGTTTCGTTAAGATTCGTTTCAAGTGCCACTTTACTGAGAGTCCTAAACTAATTTTATCGATATTGAAAACATTCATTTCAGTTCTTGACAAAAAAAGTTTTTGGTCGACGTTTCGGAGCCAAACTACTCGTATGCCTTCATACAGAAGAAACAGGCTGCCAGCTTCTTGGAGCCTCTCGGATCGAAATGTTCCCTGAAACTGACTGGAAACTGATCTGTGCGGAACCCAGGCCCAGTCTTCTCCGTTATGTTACTCATGGAACTGTTTACTTGAGCGACAACAGCAGAAGTGGGTGGCACTTGAATCCTCCTGGGAGCCGCGCTATTTGCTTTGTTCTTGAATGCAGCCAAGAAGAAAGGCGAGTCGTGGCATTCCGTCGTAAATTTCTTCCTTTTACCAGGGCCTTCGCCCGGACCGGCTCGATTCGCCTTGAAGTCTGGAACGGGAACGGGAACCCGGGCTTCGAGTCATTTCGGTTGGATGTCTGCAAAACTTCGACTCCCAATTGGTGACGTACAATTTCTAGAAATTTCAAATCCCGGGGAAAAAGGAAAATGGAGAAAAGCAAACATTTGATCTTCAGCAATAAAAATATTTTTTCTGCCTATTTCTAGAACGCAAAAACGTAATACTCTGAAAAAAATTTGACACTCTAATCGCGTATTTCCGAATGAAAGTAAATTTCACAGTATGCACCTTCTTCTACGTATCAAGGGGCTCCCATGTCGTCACGGCAACACAAAAATATGAAATAGAAGATAAATTTTGACGATGCTGGGAAAAGGTATGAGGTCAAAGTGTCTAATAGATTTGCAGCTTTGTAAGAATTGGGTGATAACGTGGACACCAATTCGGCTTGGAAATTGGAAGATTTCAGCGAAAGAGAGACCAGGTCATTACGACCTGAAGCAGCACAAGCCACGGTTTGACAAGGAATGTTCAGATTACTGGATAGGAGAGACCGGAATAAATTTCCGTGGTCGCAGGCGAAATGAATATGGACGTCGCAATGCATGAAACTAGAAGAATTTTCGTGATCAAAGAAAGAGGATATCTGGAGGACCAAGGAAACGAATTTCAAACAAACAGCAGGGCAAAGCAAATCTGATGTCTGCATAGAGGCATAAATGAATTTGTGAAGTCGCTCGGTAAAAATCGAGAATCGAGATCTACTTGCAAATTCCCACAGTATCTTAAACAGGCTGAAGGATTGCTCTCGTCATCTATTGAATATGCATGGGCTGCCGATGTCAGAACACTGAAATACGTACAGGTGGCACAGTTCCTTCGAAATTTTCTTCTCCAAGAAGTCTTATGTGGAGATCCTGACATAATTTCACTTGTCTCTCCCCACTCACGATTGCTTCCGGTTAGTGACGCATGATTATTGGTCAAAGAAACGTGCGTTGTTTCAATAAAACCATAAAACTCACGCGTGTAAGCAGACTTCATGCGGCCAAAAACGATACAGTCTATTGACTGAATCTCGTGGCGGGGATGCTTAACAGAATCGGGTGATTGTCTCTGCCTGTTTCAAGGCTGTGTTCTCTGATGCGATTGTCCAAACAGATAGAAGTGGTTTACGTTTCTTTGTCTTTATATTAAGATATAACACACTTACTGTACGAATAGATTTCTATACATACTCGTATATCATCGGTCAGTTACTGAAAGTAGTTTTCTGGTAGGAGATTCAGAATACAGTACGTTCCATATTATTTTAGGAGAAAATATTACAGCTAGGGGGAACATGAATATCTGAGGCGATAAAGCGACAAGGAGCAGTGACCGGTTTCCCGCGATCCGCGGACACCACTTTGCTTCTTAGTGCATTAACCTTAAGCACTTTGTTTGGAAGAATGGAGAAGCCACTTTAATCCACATTAAAAATTCTGTTCAGAAAAAATTGTGCTTCTCGAATAAAGAGCGTTGTATTATAAAAATATATTTATTTGAAAATAATTAATGTCTGAACTTCACCCAAGTGTGCACTTTTCAGGCAGTCTGACCAATTTTACCTTTTGCTGGAACTCACCACCGTGTCGAAGATGGCTGGCTGTTTTCTGGGTTGTACGTGTCGTATAGTCTGGTAGAAGTTTACTAACGTTTCAGAGAACCTTGTTGTCTCCATCATGACCCCGGAGATGATTTATAATTTTAATAGTCAGACCATAAAAATATTGCAGTATTTAGCCAGTTCTATCACTTTCTCGTTTTGAGACGCAGTGTTTAAACGACCCATAAAATTCGTGACTGCTCTCAGCCTCTTCCACGGGGGTTGAATCAGGCGCGTTCCGATTTCTTGCTTTCTCAAGCTACTGAACGTCGACCAAACTTTTCCGTTAATTTCCCTGTGAATTTGAATGATCTCTCTGGTTTACTATAATAGGAAATCACGGTTTCTTAAAACATCAAACAAAATATTTTTTTTATATTAGAAGCTGTTCGGCCAACGGTATTCGCGTACCCTCAGGTAACTGACATATTCGCACAACATGTTGAAAAATCCACCACGTCTGTCATAATTATGCATTTCATTATACAGACTAAGATTATTGAGATTATATTTAATACTCATTTGCCTTTTAGCCAGAAGCCGTGTTTAATAGATTCTCACTTCATATTACAAAAAGAAAAATTGTTAATTTACTGACATGAATTGAAAAATTGAGCTGACGTTGGTTATGCAAATCACATCAAGCCGATAACCTGTAGCGCAGACTTCCACTACGAGAATTCTGTCGCTGGCTTTGACAAGCTGACGACGCGCTGGGTTTCCCGACCTCACCCATTCTCAGTATTCTCAATTTTTGTTCTCTTTATTGTGTGCTAGACTGAAAAAATACTGTTAAAGGTTACTCTTTTCCGAGATCGGCCTGTTCCAAATACAATAATTATTATTACGCGTTCTTTGCCGAAGTCCGAAGCGAAAAAGTGTTATGGGCCGTCCGTCCGGTCGATTTAACCCGAGAAGCACTGGACGGATTTGGATTAAATTTGATGTGAAGGTTGCGGTATTCTGCACGACCTCAGAATCACACCTTCGAATATTCAAGTATTCTTAATAGTCGTACGCAGTATGCCCATGCGCCTCAGCTAATTCAGAATTTCTTCTGAAATTGTGTGAATCAGTTTCGACGTGTCGCAGGACTCCTTCAACGAGTGATCAATAAGGCATCTAAACACTCGTTAGAAAGAATTCATAAAGATGTTTTGTGTATTCCGGTCCGGAATAAACATATTTATTATAAATGTTAGTTATTTCTACGCTAACAATAATTACGAACACTTTAGATGGAGACATGCGTTTGTCTTTTTATGCAGGCCATTAGGAAGGAGAATTTTGGCAGAAAAATTCCCGGTCATTCACGTAGGTCAAAGTTCGGGGAATAACCGGCCAATCGCAGGGATCTCTGTCCGCGAAATTCTCCCGCCATTCCGAAAGTTCAAGGTCAATCTTTTGGCGAACGCGACGGAATTATCACTCCACGAGTACATTTCATAATTTGTTTACCCTTCAGCTTTAAGGGTGGGAAAACGCTCATCATGAACTTGTATCAGCGTAGGACAATGCTCCCCGTTTGATTCACCAAGCATTTTGCTTTGCTGACTTCACACTGGATTGATTATCAAATGCTTACATTGCTGCTACAATACTTTATTTTCGGAATATTCGTGACCAATGGTGTAGCGTCCATGTTCACGGTTTTATTCAGGCTAAAGCATTTTAAATGGACAATAAAAGTGTATTTTTCCCGTGGTTCAGTCGTCGTCCACACACTGGAACACGGAGATCCCATCAGATAAATGAGTCCTAGCAGCTCCTATTACAGAGTCATTTAGGCGGGTTGTCTAATGCTGACAGCCGCCGAGTCGCGGCTTAACGTGTGCCAATGTTCGCGCACGCGCATTCGGAAGAGGCATGTTCCTTCCCTTGATCTTCTCCTGGCCTAAGTGATTCTATGACACAATGTACAAACAAATTAACTCTTTACGTAAATGACAGTAATCATAGGCGAAGGTGACCAGTTCAAATGTCATATTTTTAAACTTTCAATCGCTAATTTCGAATTTCCCATCCACTCTGGGAAAGTCGCTTGCTTAACTCACTTTGTGCTTTGCTGGTCTTCGACAGGAACGACAATGCCGACTGTCGCCCTTGGCCGCCAAAGTCTCTCGGCTCAGTGATTCAAGCGTGTAATTTCGTGTAAGCAAGAATGACATTATGAGGATCCAATCAATTACGTCCACTCCAACTAATGACGGCACTGACTGCCATTCACAACTAAACTCGAGGAATCTGTTTGGCAATACGAAGTTTGCGTGAAATGTCTAAGTCAGGGGAAAATGGCGTCGTTGCTTTCGTGTTAAGGACAAAGTAAACTTGTAAGTTAAGTGTAGAAGATATTAAAAGTTGGGCAGAAGTTAACACATAATTTAAAGGTTAAAAGTTATGGTTGTGAAGACTTTATTTCAAAGGTTTGTTCTCTGTCAGAGTCTCGGGATATCACAGTTCATTTTATCTTTTATTATTGGCTTTAAACTTTTTATATTCTTTGTGTGCTGGTTTTGTATTGCAAACTTTTAACAGCACAAATCTTTCTATTCCTTTCATGCTGTACGTTAATGCTTTAAGTAATGAGGTTGCCTTCTATTCCTGTATAACTCATTGGCACTGATTTATTTTATTCTACTGGTAATATTTACGTTCCGATGTGGAATCTCATCTTCGTTAAATATTCTGCTTCGATTATGCTTTCATTTCGTTGCATTATGTCCTTTGTGCTGTAGCGCCGCGTAGTCTTGTAGAAGTTCATCAACGTTTCAGACGTAAACCACTCGGCTTACACATCGCCCTGATGATGGAGGCAGCAAAAGCCTGTGAAACGTTGGTAAACTTCTACCAGACTACACTGTCCTGTATCTCAGAAGACAGCCTTCTACATGAAGTGTGCTTGCGTTCCTATGATTTGAAGGAAGATACACGCTTATAGTGACAAACGCTCTTTTTATGCTGATAGTCGCTCAGCAAGGCAAAGAAATTTACGTTTCTTTATGATACCTGAAAGTTCAAAACCCATTGATCCTTCACCTGAGGCGGTTCAATGTACACCTCCACATCCTCTGTCCTTAAAGTCTCTTATCATCCTATCATAGCCTAAGTCTACAAATTCTCTTACTTTCCCTCGTCTTAGGTTCAAAAACTCTCCTCAGCGCCGCGTTCTCAAACACTTTCAGTCTGTGTAGACTTAGGTTGAGAGGCAAAATTTTCATGCATATAAAACCACAAGTAAAATTCTACAAACCTACATCAAATCATATTAGATGCAATAGGACTTAATCTCTTTAAACTGTTCAAGCTAAAAAAAATTTTCACTTGGTTACCGAATGATCAAAATACATAATAATTTGGTTCAACAACTGCTGCTAGTCTATAAGCCCTTCTTGCGCAAAACTCCGTTAATGTAAAATTGCTGATAGACGACTTAGACTTCGGAAGATTATTACACCTGGTGCCACTAGCCCACAAAATGCTAGACAAAAGGGATTCAAAAATACTTTAAAAAGTTATCGATAGTCACAGTTTTTGGCTGGTGGTTGCATTTCTGGGAATATTGGAACATGTTCTCTGATACCAATGAACGAAAATTCTTGAAGGCATCCTGTTAAGAAGTACAAGGTCTCATAGGGAGCGACCTTTTCCCGAAGTTGGGGTTGGGGGGTGGGGGGCAAGAATATTTCTTGTGCCCCACAATTTCACACCGAAAGCTGCCGTGTTCGTGATACAGGACATATTGTACCCACCTATGAAGGCAGGTTGTTTGTCCTATAATTACTGAATACTGCATAATACTGTTTATTACGAAACAATTTTTTTAACACGATATCAAACAAAGCAAAAATAAAAGAGAATAACCTCCGCATGTCATTCGCAAAGTAGGCTTACACACAAATCGACAATACTCATTGCCTCATACTCCATTTTGTTTGAAATTCACTAGACTTTTGCTGCCATGTGAATGCAAAAACAGACATTGGTTCTAAAGCAAGGAACAAAAGAGAGAATTTAAACAAATAAATACAGACGTGTAGGAGTTAAAAATTATTTTAAATAATTATACGTTTTGTACGTGGAAGATAAAAACTGTTATTTCGATAACGGATAAATAAGTATGAAAATGAATGAGCCTTCTGTCTCCCTCGAATGTTACGCGCGTACAGCACTGCTCATAAACCATGCTGAGGCTAAAGACGATCAAGGATTTTTCTAGTTTTAAAATTGGACATCCCATCAGTCTGCACGAATTTAAGCACGCCACTACAGTACGTACATGCACAGCCTATAGTCAACATACATACATATTGAAACCGGAGTCCCCCGTTGTCACTGTCCAGTTTTTTGGTGTCCTTCGCGCTCTGCTGTAAGGACATAACAAATTACAGGATTGTTCTCTGTGTCTATCTGTCTGTCCGTCCGTCTGTCCGTATTATTCATCTCGAGAAGGCCATGAGGGACTGGAGTAATATTTCGTATGCACGTTATGCCTTTGATAAATGCCCCCAAATTATACTTTAAAATTTTCTGCAATGCGTGTTGCCGACACAGCGGACGAACAAACTTGTGAATTTTGATCGACGCTACCGTCACTCGCAATGAGTTTTGATAAAATACTTACAAAACTTTGGCGTAATAATTCTGTGCATAAAGTAAAATAACAACATGGGGACTGCATGAAAGCAAAGGCAAATTGACTTGATCAAGATTCGATGCTGTGACCCAACGCGTAGAAGTCCTTCATGTTACCACACAACTAACGCCCTTTGTGACATATGGGCATTGACTTATATTACTTAAAGAAGACTTTAAGGCGAACTAAATTTCAATTCCATACGTAACGTAACTGAAGTGATCCATGATAATAATAATAATAATAATCCGTGGCGTAACAGCCCTCTGAGAGCCAAAGCCTCACGTTCACATGCCTAAGCAGAGGTGAACGATCATCCAACCAGATGCAGAGTGACGTGTGGTCAGCACGACGAACCCCCAGCCATTGATAGTTTTCCTGACCGGATTACGCTCCCCAGTTTTCTCACGATGCTGGGATGGCACCGGTCGAAAATCTCATGAGAAATTTCTTTCCCCGAGACTCGAACCAGGGCGCATTCCGTATCACCGGTCCGAAGTACGATGCCTGAAACCGCGCGGCTACGGCGAGAGACAACTGAAGTGATCTCTTAGTTTATTCTGGTTAGGTTTACACCTTTATAGACTTGTTAATTACTGTCGTTACGTGCATTTAAGACGATAACGTTAACCAGCGTGTGGTTTGAAGTTCAGCATTGGATGCTTTATGTACTCCATGGAGCAGACTTCTTTGGATCTTGTTAATGTGTGATATCACGTGTAGCTCTGTGCACTTCCAACAACCGCATGTTTTACATGGTTTCCGTGACGTCTCTGCCTCCCCCGTAAAGCACTTGTGATGGACGCCAGGATTGAACTTGTCACTTGAGCAAGCAACGCATTTGAATCCCCTGAGGCTATTATGCAAAGGACCTGGTGCTACTACGCCATCTCGAACCGAAGGTTGCGGTAAATGGTGAGCGTCGTGCTTGGGATTCGAATGCAGATTTTAGCCCTAAGGCAAAATTGTATTTTCAAATTACCCCTGTGTTTGACAGTGGCAAAACAAACCTGAATTTTAACTCAAACCTCCCACGAAATACAGAAGTGTTCAGGAGTTTGATCCGGATGGTATGGAATGCCGGTTCAGTAGTTTGTTAAAACGCGGCGCGGCTTCGCCATGTTGTCTTCCAATAGCTGCAGGCTTACCATCCTAAGCCAGTTTGACACCGAAGTCAGCACGTGGACCCGAGGTCTTTCCTCGCCAGTACAAAGAATGATATCAACATGAACGGTTGGAGCATTTTAATATATATTTCTCCCACTTTTGCGGGATTATTGTCCGACATCTCTAACGTACGGAGTTAGTAAAAGACAAATACCCAAAAAGCTTATTCAGGTTGATTCGCCATGTTTTAAATTACACTGAAGACGTTAAGTGTCGCCAAAGAATTCTGAGTCCTCATCTGTCTTCGAATAAAAATGTTCTTTCACAGTTCTCAATATAAGGTTATAGCACCATAAGGACAGCTTCTAATCAATAGTTTGGAACTTACAATTGAAAAAATAATAACAGTGACACGACACATACAGAAATTGCTTTACCCAAACTTTCACTTTTATGAAGACGTTTAAGACTGAAGAGAATCATAAGTTACCGACTTATTTTGTGTCTTGCAATGGATCATCAAGGTCCTGTTGGTATTTCAGGACATACACAGGCTGTAAGTCCTAGAACAGAGACTGTAAATTACCTGATTAGGCTGATTGGTGAAATGATTGTGTGCTGATATTTGTTGAAGATCAACACACATTTAATAATTTCTAAGACGATCTACTCGTAGAAAACACCCCCCCCCCCCGAGCGTAATTAAATGCAAAAGTATCGCATTAGAAACATTGCTCAGTATTTCTCACTGTTCGTTTGCCACATTTATTAGTCGGACGTCCAGGTGGAATTTAGATATGAAACTCATTATGCTAATGTAAAAGGCTGTGTAGTTTTAACTTCTCTTTTGGAAGTTTACAAGTAGATTGTGAACGTCTGTTCCTATAGACATAGAATGCGACAGGCCTATGTGTCAGGGAAATTTTGTTTTCTAAACTCCTAGTTCGAGATAAAACTGGAGGGATATTCATGCACGTATTTTCTCGCCTGTTCCACTGGAAGGAACGAAACTGCTGAATTTTTAACACGAGCCACAAGGTGCCTAAAACATCTTCACGCTATAAAACAGCATCAGAGGAAAACAAGGAAAAACAATTTTTGCACTCGTAAGCAAACGTCACAACTGTAATCCGTGATACAGCGTTTGGAGATTGTTATTACCCGGGAATTATGCTAATCACACTCCGCATTAACTAAACAAAACAAAAAATAGAAGAGAAACTGTTATTTTATTTTCAGTAAAACGGAAAGTAAAATATGTAGAAGAAACTGCACAAAATATTAACTATTTAATTCTGTAATCCAAATATATTATATGCCCTTTTGTTTTACGTGTGGCCATATCTGAAATAAAGCAAAGTACGGGGCATTCAGTAAACTTTAAACACACTTGACGTCATAGCGGATAGGTTCTGACTGAGTACACACGTAAATATCTACTCGTCACTGATTTATGAGTGACGTGTTCCGCTCTGAGGATTGCAGTTTGGTTCCTTCACTGATCTTAAGCGTGTACCTAATAGAACATGAATTTCCAACCTGAAACACAGGCATCACGAGTCGAGACGTAACACTTGAATTCTGTGTACCTACGTGATCGTCACCACAAACACTCGGATGTGAGTCTCGACTCGAGCTGAGAGAACTGCAATGTTCGCTGTTGCATACGGACACTTAAATTATCTACAGCGAGTTCATTTCTCATTCCGTGTTCCGTTTCGTGGAGATAAATGACTAAGTAATTGAAAATGTGTTGCTGGTCCGAGAGGTTTCAATGCAAATCGATGATGTTCTCTTGCACATCCTGTCCCACATTGCCTCGTGTGATCTTCGCTGTCACTGACAATTTGTAATTACAGGACACTCGCTTCGATAGGTATCGAGAGTAGCGAACGATATAAAACATATTCGAGAAATGTAATGGCAGGGCGTGGACTGAGTTGAGGATAACAGTTCAATGATAGTCTTTGGTGAATATAAATAAAATCAATTTCTTGACCGTCTGAGCAACTATCAGAGTCTCAAGAACGTAAAGCTACATATCGAAGAAATATTTACTGACCGACCTCTATCTCAAATTAGAGAAAGCCGATGCCAATGGTCACGCCCGTGAAATGAAACCATTTGCCGACTCTCCTCGTTCGAAACTGCCGCATTTTAGACAGACAGGGCAATCTGACACTGAAAGGAATCTTACAAGCACGGACAAAGATTTAATTATGGAATCTAGTGTTTCACTTTAAGCTTGGATCAAGAATTGAACGAAATTTCGTGCAATGTAAATTTCGTACTGATATCTAACGTATTAATTTTTATTGAAGAAAAGTTCTTATTCTACCGTTGCAAGGAAAAGTATCACAGAATAACTCTTGAGAAATAGATTTATTCTTACTTAGTGACTAGTCCCTTTTGAAGAATAATCCAATTCCAATTTTAATTGTCTTTAAAGACGATCGAATAGAGTGGAAAGGGAAATTTTGGTTTAGACTTACTCTCCCGGTATATAACACCAATATCTTAATATTATTTTCCCATCGACGTCCAGGCCCCCTTTATTGGTCTTTTACTTGAAGTTTCCTGCAAAAAATTTGAACATATTTCTAATCTCTCTATGTGTCCCGCCCATCTCAACTAATGCGATTTTATAACTCTGTGAATATTCAATGAAGGGATTCAAGCACGATGGAAAAAACTGTATCAGGTACGTAGGTAACGGCTGAGATTTCGACCCATTCTCATACAACATTCTTCACAGAGAGCAACACAATGATTTGCTTGGCGTTTGGCGGACATTTTTATGGAACCCTCCTTAGAATATTGGAGATTTACACAATTTTAGACACGTGACAGTCACTGCGTGTTTGGGTAAAATTCGTAGCTAAGTATGCAGACGGATTAAGATTTTGGGTTCCTTTATCTGCAGGAAATCATCCGGTTTATAAAAGAGTGGTAAAGTTTATTAGTAAATGCGTTCTTTGAGGGTTCTTATAACGCGTTAAAAACGGAGTAATCGCGTTCTTCGGAAAGAATCTCTGCTCTGGTCACACTCACATGCAAAATATTCTGCCTGATATTGGAGGTCATCCCATTGCAAGGCGATGAATAAGGGCTACAGTTTTTTCTTAAACCGGGTACCATACGTGTTGAATGAATATAAGGACACGGAGGGGGGAGAAATGGACAAATGCGTTGTTCTGTAATAGTCTTCATGCAAACTTAATGCATTATTACAAAATTGTAAATATAATGTTTGCTGTTCCAATAACTTCATCATCCTTAACGAAACAAGTACAGTACTTGCTATCGCGTGATTCTTATTGAACGACGATGTATATTTCTCTTTGTTTCCTTTTTCTGAAGGCGCTAACATTGATTTAAGCTTTATGTAAAGTGGAGGTCTAATAGGACCGAAACAAACAGACGTAACAACTTCCAGTGTAGATTATCTAAATGCATATTTAATAAGAGTCAGTTCAGAAGCTGTTGATGTAAACTGCGTTGGCAGACTAACCAACACACAAGGGCAGACGCACATTACCCCTTCATTACCCTCTAATTTATGCAGTTGTAAATATCGCGTAGAAAGAGTTAATATTTAGAAATGTGTATAAGTTCTTGACTTCGTGGACCGGATCCGCGCGTCCATCAGCTTGACCCTAGAGTGCACTTATGTAGAAACAGGCAACCAGGAGAACAAACACTGCATTAAAATAATTACAGTGCTCCTGCTTATAAAAATCGTATCCTGAAAAATAAATTATCGCATTTAAATGTAAAATACATAAAATTTAAAACAAAAACCGTCCGGGTACACTAATCTCTCTTAGCCGGCCTTCAGATTTCGGAACGTTTACGAGATGAAAAACGGAAAACAGACTACGAATTGCATAGTTTAATATAAATGCTCCAACAAATAAAGCAAACACAGTGTTTAGTTAGGGATGTTTCACACAGAGTAAATTGGAGATTCACATTACTTAATTTATAGATCTGGTGAGTTCATTCTCAGGTTAGAATAACATGAATCACCCAGCCTTTTATAGTGGAATGCAATAATTATGCTTTATGTCAGACAGTACTATAAAATTCTATTTTATCGGACGATCTTCGAAGGATCACAGCCTCTCCTTACCCTGTGTCTTTCTAACAAGCTCATAGTGAAAGTTTATCATCTCGCAGTTAACGGCTTCATCTCCACAAAACATCGGAGCTTTTTCACGGAGCTAGGTACATTATTAACAGCTCCACATCCGAGTTAGAGGGCGCAGACCGGATTTATCTCGATCAGGAAGGACCCGGTGCTTCACACTTGTAAACACGGTACTGAATCTCTGGGGATCACCAAAGGCTGGAATTTCTTTATTAGGCGAGCGTGCTTTATATAACCTTCTCACAGAGGGCTCTCCGTTGCTCTCCATTGATCTACTGTGTTAGTTACACACTCAGCTAAGACATACAAGTAAGCAATCGGAACACGTGACTTTGTATTCTAAACAAAGTAAATTTATTAATTAAAATTTATAATTTACTTGCCGAGTTGTCATTTGGACTTCTATCTTCCCACCACATTCCCATGCAAACAAATACAGAACACGTTGTCTCGAGCAAGAACATTCTAAAACAAGGAGTTAGGTTTATTTCTGACAGCGTGCTATTTGAAGTGTAAAAGTTCAGATTCTGCACTGTAATCAATTAAACATAAATTATCACCGATATAAAACGTCTACATCAATATCCAAAAAATATACTTCTGTCAATTTTATTGCAGTATATGTATTAAATAGAATTTTTCTTTAAAATATCTGTGACCCCATGAACATGGTACACATATCAATTAAAAATTTAATTCCTATAAATGAATTAACAGTGATATGTTTCTTGGGATTCAACTAAAAAAAAAACACAGTCGTCACATGTGTGAAAGGAACCTGATCACCCACAAAATATCTGAAGAATATTCGATTGAGAAAAGAAATAAAAACTGAAGAAACGTAGCATAAATTTTCAACTGCGACTTTCATTATGAAAGCATCTGGTCCATACACTGTGCCATTGTCTTATTTAGAACAAATAAGGCGTACGCATGTTAAACAGAAATTGGTTTAGATTATTCTGCGTTTTATTTTTTGAAAAGTTTATTGTAGCTATACAGATTATTTCGGGGCTTTATGTCGTGACGTCAGGAGATGATTTATGAGGTCATTCTGAGCAAAAAATATATCAGCATGCTCCCAGTTCTCAGCGTTACAGAGCGATTAGTTGCGGGGGAAAAGGTACGACGGCCAAAATGTGAGCGAGTTCGCGATGCAAATGTCAAGCTCTAAGGTCGAAGCACGTTCCAACGAGTGAAGACAACTCGGATCTCGTAGCCCAGCAAAGTTAATTTAGAGCAGGTCGATCGGAAACAATCCCGTAGAATCGTTTTCAGCTGCAACCATAAATAAATATTTTAAAATGAAATTAGTGATATTTCTATTAACCTTCATTACGTACAACGCTAGACAGTGAGGCACGTCGTGGTGGTTCATTTCCTCAGAGACATTTTCATGCTCTGTAGCAAAAAATAACAATTAGCACAACATTCGCGCTGAAGGCAACAAAAACACAGCAAAGACGAAAACCGGGATATATTACATCGACCAGGTTTTAAATTTTAACGATTCTGTTAACAGCTGAGATTACGTAGTCTCCCATGACAACCCAAAGGGTACAGAGGGCGACGATCCTTGTCCTTTTCAAAGTTATTTTTCCTGAAGGATATAAGTAAATCTGTCCCTGGATCTAGATTTGAACCCAAGACCCCTTCTCCCCAAATGCGAGCTGCGAGACCTATTAACCAGGCCACTTGATTTAATTTCAACTGCGAAATGCTCACAGTTCATAAATTCTGTCTCCTGTGAATACTTGAAAGAGATGAGATGAAAACTTGTAGGCTATGCTGTACCGTCAATGTTTCCGGCTTATTCGTGTAATTTCCAGAGGCGGATGAACTGAGTTCGCAAATACTCTGCTATTCAGAGTAGAAGATGACGCTGTGTGTTCACACGCCATTGAAACGACAGCTAATGTTCTTAACTGAATGCAGAGGGGTTAGAGATGAACACAGAAGCGTTGACGTGTTGTGAAACACGCGTTCAATGTGTCTTGTTTCCTGTTTCGCATTTGCTTACATGCACTGTATAAATGAATATCGAACTGTGTTGAATCCTCCAGATAAAGGGTGCTGTGTTAAAACACTAACCCGGACTTTGTTCAGTGTCAGCAAACAACAATATAAACACTGAATTATCTACAGCTCCGTTAGAAAGAGCAAATTCCAGCCACAGGTCAGACAAAACTACGTGTGTATAAGCAACTGAGATGAGGTTATGTCGGCGGGAGATGATGAGATGAGGTGTACAATTAAAATTAAAACAAGGTGTACGAATGTCAAGATTAAGGCAAACTTGGAAGTGTAAACTAAAATACATCCAATTAAAATAAAATTGGGATTAGATAATTCTGATGGACCCCACGGAGGTTTCCCCTTCACTACACCTGAAAACGATGACAAATCCAGACCTCGAAACGTTGCGCGTTTTATATCATCAGACGGTGTTCTAAAGTTCCAGAACCCTACAATCTGTATGGCACACTCGTCAGAATAGGCTTATTTATCAACAAAAAAATTTGAGGTTTAAAGCACACAGATATGGCTTTGTTTTGTATCTCTTGCGGAAATGGAATCGATCGTAGGTCAGTTGTAAAACTATGAATTATTTCCTGATCAACCACAATATTGGAAGGTGCGTTTGTAGGCGAAATCCTAAACACTTTAAACATCGTTACAGCATCTGTACACGAGGTTGGAGTAATCAAAGCACTCTCGATTAACTTGAAGGCATCCGTCTGGCTATATTTCTTAAGACTATGACTGAATATGACAGCCTATTATTAACCTATTCTACTTTTTAAATTATCGACTGAGAAATTTAACAGATATTAGAGTAAAGTTTTCTGTGATTCTAAGCGTGTGGCGATAGATACCCGCGTTGTAACTCTCAGAGGCGCCACCTTCAGAATCACATCGTCTCATTCCAGGTGGCTGTTGTGGACGCAACAGCGGACAGGCCACTGAAAACGATCCTGCCGAGAACGGAACGTTCCTTCATT